>NC_080559.1:1815000-2115000 GCF_030253575.1 Rhododendron vialii | reverse complement strand
GTTTCTCTGCGCTTTTTCCGTTTTCCATGTCTAGTAAATTTATCAATTTGGACAAATGTATAATAATACGACAATTTACCAATTTTCTCTGATTTCAAATTTGAGAAATTTCTCAATTCGGCATGTAAATTTACTTTTAGCAACATGATCACTTTTTGCGGTGATCAACCCAATATGTTTAACTATCCTATTTCTCTATTCCAAGAGAAAGGTGATCGGATTAAAATGGCCCAGTCATTCAAATTGCATGGTGTGTCTGAGTATCCAATTCCAAGAGCTCTTACAAAAATTGGAATTTACAAGAATGAAAGGTGATCGGATTGAGTCAACATGTCTTTCATAGCTCTCCAAGTTTTGAGACTCGAATCTTGTGCTTATGAGCATATATAGATGGGTTTTAGCTAGAGCTTGATTGGACCTCATTATTATTCAGTCGATCACTAATGAATATTTTGTACATAACTTTGCAGGTTGCTTTTCCTGTCCTGAAAAGCTTGTCGTTGGATAAATTAGATAAGATAACAAGGATTTGGGACAACCAACCACTCTCAGAACCAGAAAAAGAAGCTAAATCCTTCTGCGAACTTGAGGTCATTTCTGTTTGGAGATGTGAGGACTTGGAGTATGTATTGCCCTTCTATATGCTTCCTCGGTTAACGAATCTGCAACATCTCGGGATACGGAATTGTAGGAAGATGGAGGTGATAATCTCAAACAACCCGAAGGAGAAAGAAGCCACCAACAACAATGATACCATTCGGTTCCCTCAGTTAAACGAAGTGGAGCTCGAGGAGTTGCCTAATCTCAAAAGTTTCATGTGTTGTGATGAAACGCAACTCTTGTTCTCCAACAAGGTACAAATTAAGGTCTTTACCCTTTTCACTTAATTCTGTAGTTTCATCGCAATTAGAAAAAGAGTAGTTGATCCGCAATTAATTGAGAGATTACGAAATTTATTAGGCAAATTAGTCTATTGTGTAAACTTAACAGATGGCCCAAACCTATCTTTGGAAATTTTGCCGAGTCAATGAATCCGTAGACCAATTTAATAACTACATTTGTCTCTACCTTGCTATTTGGTCTGAATTATTTTTACAATTTTGATAAGTAGTCCTGCGGTTATCACAGACCAATTCCACCATACGTATATGGTAAACCAACAAAACCAGTAGAAATGCAGAATGTCAAAAATTCTGAACCGGAATTTTAAAGTTTCCGGAAATTAGAACTGCTAAAGAAACCACCAAACTACTTGAGTGTGAGCTCGTGTTCGTTTGTTAAAAATTTATTCAAGATTGGTTTGGTTATGTAACAAATCAAGTTTGAACTTTTTTTCAAAAGTTGTTAAGGTTTCAAAGCAAGCGCTTAAACAAGCTACTACTTGTTTCGTTCGTCTAATTATGTATAAAAAAAAATTTAAGCTACTCAAAATCATCTCATGTTTGGCTTAATTAAAACTCTTGCTATGTGATTATGGTTAATTCGTTTTTCCGAAAAAATAGAGAGGAGGAGGGAAGAAAGAAGTCTTTTTTTTTTAATCGGCGAAAAAGAGAGAAGACGTGTACTCCATTGTTTCTTCAATTATAGTGCACTGGTGGGACTCCCATGATTTTTTCTCACGTTGAGATTTTCCTGCCACATATGTCTATGTGTCTTTTGTGTTTCTATTTCATAGGCACTATTTTCATTTGCCATGTGATTTCTGTGATCGATAGTTTTCAAGTTCTGCAGGAGCTAGAACTATACAATTATTCTTATGATCTATCCCTGGGTAGGGGCTAAAACTATACAATTTTATCCCAAGGACGGGAATTATTCTTATGATCTATCCCTGGGTAAGGGCTAGAACTATACAATTTTATCCCAAGAACGGGGGAGTTTCAAGTTTTTACATGCATAATTTAATTTCGGTAAATTTATCAATTATTAATATTTTCTCTTTTTATAATTTTATCAGTTTGTACAAATTAAGCTCTTTACCCTTTTTACTTAAGTTTATGTAGTTTCATCAATTGCAATTAGATAAACAGAAGTCGATCAATCTGATTTTTATCAGAGTAACAAATGTAAAATGCACACATGGGCCTAAACAATGGTGCATATATAACTATTTTGAAAACGCACGGCATTCTAAAAATCACTTATATTACGTTGTCCCCGTCATAACATTCGCCACAAAGAAATTGTGTGTAAAGGTTTTCTCAAACAATGAGATGATGTATTCATTGTGCAGTGTAGCAGTTGTTTGATATATAATGTTTGGCGAGTAACGTTTCCATGGAGTACTAGTCCCTAATGATTCCTACGTTGAACTACCTTTTAGGTTATTTTCCCCATGTTGGAGACATTGAGCATTCGAAAGGTGCATAAAATAATTGAGATTTGGGACAAGCAATCAATAGCAGTCTTAGAAGAACAAGGGTCTTTCTGCCAACTGATGGATTTGGATATCTCTGAATGCGAGAAACTGATGCATGTGTTTCCTTTCAAAATGCATTCACGGTTAAAGAATCTGAAAGTGCTACGCGTGAGTGACTGTCCAACCATGGAGGGAATAGTTGAATTTGAGGGAGATGAAGATGGACTCAGAAATGAGGTATGTTTTAGCGAATTGAGTTCCTTGGAATTGTCCAGTCTACCAAACCTTGAAAGCTTCTGTACCAAATTGGGGAACGCGGGCACAATTGAAGGCAACTCTACTATCTATGCACTACCTTTATTCAACGGAAAGGTACATCTGCTTTATCATTATCCTTCTTCTATTATGCTTTTTTGCTTTAAAAATTATCATTATCCTCTCTCTTACACACACTTGTATAGAGGCCACACCCCGGATGTAATGAATGGTTCCCGGCGCCAGTAGGCTTTGTTCTTTTTCTTTTAGTGCCCTTACTCTCTGATTTCATCGGAGCCCCTTCCGCCATTATTTTTCTCCTTTTCAAGTGAAATGGCTTGTTTTGAGTAATTTTTTTATTTTATGTGGTAATATATTTCTCCTCAGTCTGTTGTGGACTATATAGTCCCCTTGCGAACTGTGATCACTTTAAATTCGTTCTTGTCTGAGTATGAATTAAAAAACCTTGTTGATCGAAATTCATTGCGTATCTAATTTTTACTAAATGGAAGGGGCGACAAGTATTATTTGGAAGACATACTAAAAAAATTGAAAATCTATCTCTCTCTCTCTCTCTCCCATTGATTTGCTCCATTGTATTGCCACATCTCACCTTTCAAGCATGCCATGACTTGTCATTTTCATTTTTAGGCCATAACCTAGGTTGTCATGAAGGGTTTTTGGTTTTGTCTTGTCCTAGAAAGGTTTCTTGCAAGAAAGAATAAAATGATTAGCTAGGGTAATGTTTAAAGAAGCCTAGAATGGTTTAGTTGTCTTACACTCAAATGTATAGGGCAATGATCACCACTCCTTCTCCCCTCTTGGCCGAATCTCCCCCTCTCCTTTCTCTCTTTTTTTTTTTTTTTTGTGCTAGGTCTAAGTACTCTAGGTTGGCATGCATGAACACCTACAAAAAAAATCTAGGAAAGTTAATCTAGATGAGTAATTAGGTTCAAGGCTATTAATTTTAGTCTTGCATGCATGACAAGTCTAGGTCATGATGAAGTGTTCTAATGAGTTGTCTAATCAAATCTATATGTACTCATTGAACTATGGCAAGTCTCATCTCTATTACCCAAAGGATAACTATTTCCCTACGAACTATTACTCAATGGGTAAAGAGATAAAGATACACTTGGAAGATGTAATGATAAGAAATAAAGTCTTGAAATGACTAGTCAAGAAAGTGCAATGATTTCTTAGTCTAGGGTTAAAAAGGTTCAACTAGGATGTAGAAAGGTTCACAAGGTTCAAGAGTGGATAAAATCTTCACCTAAGAATTTGGAGGGTTTATAAGGTTTATCAAGAGTTAGGAGAATGTAACTAGGTTGAAACGGTAATTAGATTTTTCTAACTAATTGGTTAGAAGTTAATTCTACTTGCCAAGTAGGATTTCTAACCAAGAAATACAATTTAAAGATTTTATTTTACTCATTAGGAAAACATGCGAGTATTTCTATAAGCATACTTGTCTCTATGAAAATGACTAAATTGTCCAGTGCGAAATGATATAATTTTATAAGTCTCAAATCTAATTATGACGGATTATTAAAAATTGAAAAAGGAATTTTAAAACAAATTCTAAGTAATTGCTTCGCCGCAACCTAGCCTCTTAGAAAGGTTCACACCCCAAGCGTAGGGTTAGGTCGTTGAAAGCATAATAACCGGTAAGACCGGAATCGTTCCCACAGAAATAATCTCTATAGCTAATTCGGATTGTAGATGTAAGGGTTTGCGGCGTTTAGACGGTCAGCTTTTGGTTTTACTTTGCAAGGTGATAAAAACTCTTAAGAAAAAGACTAGAAAATGAGTTTTTATTAAATTAAACAAGCGGCAAGGCATAGAAGTTCATAACACTCGTGACTTAAGTCATCAACCATTCTCAACGAAAACTCAGTTGAATTGCACGGCATAGGTTATCAACCAGAAGATTTAGCTATGAAACCAATAAAAACTATAAGTGTAGTATGGAAAACGATTGAGCTCTTTCATTCTCTTGGCAAACACAAACCGAGACATTGCTTCGGAATCATGTGAGCAAGCATATGATCACCGGAGATTAACATCGGCAAGATTTGTTACATAAAGGCTAACCCTTCTCATTTTACAAGCCAAACTTTAAGTCTTAAGTTGAGAAAGGCAAGATAAACATAAGTCACAAGGTGTTATTCACCCCATGGCCGAGCCTAATCGACTACTCACACATAATCAAAGATTTAAGCATAGCAAGAAATTTATCCATAAGATTTAACTGATAAACTTGAAAATAAACTTGATTTATAAGAAGATCCAAACCATACGAACAATTTTAATACTTGAGAAATTAACGTAACACAATTGCTTACTAGTGTTCTTGAAGGAAACAAGTGAGAAAAGCTTGAAACAAAGTTATGGAGAAACCTAGAGCAAAACCTAGAAAACTTAGGCCTAAAAGCTGACTAATGGCCATTACTTCCATAAATGGCATACAAGCCTATTTATAGGGCTTATAAAATCAGCCTTACAATGGACAAAAAGGCCCCCAAAATATCCCAACAACATGCTAGAAGTAGAAACTTTCCATATATGGAAGGTTGAAACATTCAGCAAAAAGTGTTGGTCGAAGAGCATTGGTACCGGTACCAAAAAAATGAGGTATTTGTACCAATCAACCTGTCTTCCATTTCAACACAAAGGTACCGATACCATGTTTTTTAGGTACCGGTACAACTGTCTGCAAAACTGCAGAACATGGCAGCTTGGCACTTCAGGCCTAGTGGTGTCCCAACGGCCCTCCGATGCTTGATTTCTTGATCATCTGGACTTGGCGGAGGTGTGCCATGTGGTCTAGGTCTCTCGAATACCCTTGATGGCCATCCTCTATGCACATGCCTCCTTTGAAACACTTTGGCATGCTCCTTGCCATCTTTAAACCGAATGTCGTACGAGACTCCTTATGATGCCGTTAGGATCTGGTGACGATGAAATGTATACTGTCAGGCACTTGAACACTTGGTTACATCCCGGAACGCCCATTGGCGCTTAAACATGCCTTACTAGCACGTTTTACCTGAAACATCCTCAAACAAACCTTACGTGCAATATCGCATAAAAATGACAAAATATATGTACAAACACAACATACTAGAGGACTTAAGCACAAAAAATATGCATTATTGGGTGCTTATCAGTAATTAAAATAAAATTCAAATATTTAACGAAATTTTTATTTACCAAACATCAAGGTCGTTACAATTTATGTGTCATCCATAGTTCTCCAAGTTTTGAGACTCGAATATCGTATGTGCTTATGAGCAAAGATGGGCTTTAGAGCTTGATTGGACCTAATTACAATTCAATCACTAATGAATTTTTGTAAACAACTTTGCAGGTTGCTTTCCCTGTTCTGAAAACTTTACAATTTAAAGATTTACAAAAGATAACAAGGATTTGGGACAACCAACCACTCTCAGAATCAGAAAAAGAAGCTAAATCCTTCTGCCAACTTATGAAGATTAAGGTTGAGGATTGTGACCAATTGGAGTATGTATTGCCCTCATATATGGTTTCGCAGTTAAAGAATCTGCAAAAACTCAAGATATCGGGTTGTGAGAAGATGGAGGTGATCATAATCTCAAACAACCCGAAGGAGAAAGAAGCCACCAACAACAGTGATACCTTTCGGTTCCCTCAGTTAAAGACTCTTGCACTCGGAGATTTGCCTAATCTCAAAAGTTTCATATGTAGTGATGAAACGCAACTCTTGTTCTCCAACAAGGTACAAATTAAGGTCTTTACTCTTTACACTTAATCCTGTAGTTTCATCGCAATTAGAAAAAGAGTAGTTGATCCGCAATTAATTGAGAGATTACGAAATTTATTAGGCAAATTAGTCTATCGTGTAAACTTAACAGATGGCCCAAACCTATCTTCGGAAATTTTGCCGAGTCCATGAATCCGTAGACCAATTTAATAACTACATTTGTCTCTACATTGCTATTTGGTCTGAATTATTTTTACAATTTTGAAAAGTAGTCCTATGGTTATCGATCACAGACCAATTCCACCAAAAGTTTCATATGTAGTGAAACGCAACTCTTCTACTCCAACAAGGTTCAAATTAAGGTCTTTACCAGTAGAAATGCAGAATGTCAAAAATTCTGAACTGGAATATTAAAGTTTCCAGAAATTAGAACTGCTAAAGAAACCAAACTACTTATTTTTAATCGGCGAAAAAGAGAGGAGGAGAGAAGGAAGAAGACTTATTTTTAATCGGCGAAAAAGAGAGAAGAAGTGTACTCCATTGTTTCTTCGATTATAGTGCACTGGTGTGACTCCCATGATTTTTCTCGCGTAGAGGTTTTGCGGCCACTTATATCTATGTGTCTTTTGTGTTTCTATTTCATAGGCACTATTTTCATTTGCCATGTGATTTCTGTGATTGATAGTTTTCAAGTTCCGCAAGGGCTAGAACTATACAATTATTCTTATGATCTATCCCTGGGAAGGGGCTAGAACTATACAATTTTATCCCAAGGACGGGGGAGTTTCAAGTTTTTACATGCATAATTTAATTTCAGTAAATTTATCAATTATTAATATTTTCTCTTTTTATGATTTTATCAGTTTGTACAAATTAAGCTCTTTACCCTTTTTACTTAAGTTTATGTAGTTTCATTAATTGCAATTAGAAAAACAGAAGTTGATCGATCTGATTTTTGTCAGAGTAAAAAATATAAAATGCACACATGGGCCTAAACAATGGTGCATATAGAACTATTTTGAAAATGCACGGCATTCTTAAAATTACTTATTTTACGTTGTCCCCCGTCATAACATTTGCCGCAAAGAAATTGTGTGTAAAGGTTTTCTCAAACAATGAGCTGATTTCCTTATAAAAAAAAAATTAGCTGATTTATTCATTGTGCAGTGTAACAGTTGTTCGATAATGTTTGGCAAGTAACCTTAATGATTCCGACGTTAAACTACTTTTTAGGTTATTTTCCCCGTGTTGAACAAATTGAGCATTCGAAAGATGCATAAAATAATTGAGATTTGGGACAAGCAATCAATAGCAGTCTTAGAAGAACAAGGGTTTTTCTGCCAACTGACGGATTTGGATGTCTCCGAATGCGAGAAATTGATGCATGTGTTTCCTTCCAAAATGCATTCACCGTTAAAGAATCTGAAAGTGCTACGCGTGAGTGATTGTCCAATCATGGAGGGAATAGTTGAATTTGAGGGAGAGATAGATGAAGATGGACTTAGAAATGAGGAATGTTTTAGCAAATTGAGTTCCTTGGAATTATCCAGTCTACCAAACCTTGAAAGCTTCTGTACCAAATTGGGGAAGGCGGGCACAACTGAAGGCAACTCTACTATCCATGCACTACCTTTATTCAACGGAAAGGTACATTTGCTTTATCATTATCCTTCTTATATTTTGCTTTTTTGCTTTAAAAATTATCATTAGATATCCTCTCTCTTACACACAGAGACACACTTGTATAGAGGCCACACCGCGGATGTAATGAATGGTTCCCGGCCAGTAGGCTTTGTTCTTCGTTTAGTGCCCTTACTCTCTAATGTCATCGGAGCCCCTTCCGCCATTGTTTTTCTCCTTTTCCAGTGAAATAGCTTCTTTTGAATAATTTTATTTTATTTTATTTAGTAATGGATTTCTCTTCAGTCTGTTGTAGACTATATGGTCCCCTTGCGAACGGTGATCACTTTAAACTGGTTTTTGTCTGAGTATGCATTAAAAAACCTTGTTGATTGATATTCATTGCGTATCTAATTTTTACTACACAGAAGGGGCAACAAGTATTCGTTGGAAGACATACTAAAAAAATTGAATGTTATGGAATTTTGTGAGTGGTGATTAAACAAATAGCTAAGAGCATCTCCAATAAGCTCAATAAATTTGGAGCTACTAGTTCTATGCCAATCGGAGTCTTCGGTCACTGCTGATTGCCCAAATCAACTATTTCTATCATTGAAGTCCATCCTCCCCCAATGCTCCTAACAACATCATTTTTTTTGAAACAGCAAAAAATTTTACTAAAGATAAACTTAACAATAGGTACATTGAGGGAAAAGAAGAGGAGAAAAGAAAAGGTTAAAAAAAGAGCGAAGAGAAGGGGGGAGAGGGGAGGGAAACTTCCAACAAAAAGTTGAAAGAAACATACACCAAACTACCAATGCCAACAACGAAAGAACATCCAATCAAAAACATGACGCCAGTATTCCTCCCATGTATCTGCATCCTCATCCCATTCTTCCATTTGAGCTGGCAGCAGATGGGGTAATAAGTGGATTGATTGGAAACTAATTTGTGAGGCTAAAACCAGTTGAAAAAAATTTTCTTCGACAGACTCCTCTCAGGACAGCATCATCATGTAGCAAGTATCCAATCAATCCCAAAAGATCTCCTAACAACATCATTAATGTTGAAGAACGCCATATTTGGGTTGTGAAAAGTATATCATCCCCATGTGTTAATTTATTATTCTCCATATTTACTAGTCTAACAAAATTTTCTTTAGGTAGGTATAATGCATTTAGGTATAATGCATTTAGTAATATTTCTCACTTTTACAATTTTATTAGTCCGCACTTTATCATTTTTCCATGCCTAGTAAATTTATCAATTTGGACAAATGTATATGATACCTATAATACGACAATTTACCAATTTTCTCTAATTTTAAATTTGAGAAATTTCTCAATTCGGCATGTATATTACTTTTAGGGACAGGATCACTTTTATATTTTGTGGTTTGTTAGTTCGCACTTTTTAACTTTACATGCTTTGTAAATTTATTAATTTTGGCAAACTAATCAATTTTCATTAGTGTGTCCAACGTACCCAATATGTTAAACTATCATATTTCTATATTTACAAATCTCATGGAAAAATTATCCGTTTTGTGATTTTATGAGTTTGCACTTTCTGATTTTTACATGCTTAGAGATGGGTTTTAGAGCTTCATTGGACCTCACTATTTATCCAATCACTAATGAATGTGGTGTAAACAACTTTGCAGGTTGCTTTCCCTATTCTGAAAACTTTAAAATTTGAAGATTTACATAAGATAACAAGGATTTGGGACAACCAAACACTCTCAGAACCAGAAAAAGAAGTTAAATCCTTCTCTGAACTTGAGAGCATTTTAGTTCAGAGATGTGGGGACATGGAGTATGTATTGCCCTTCTATATGCTTCCTCAGTTAACGAATCTGCAAAATCTCTGGATATGGAATTGTAGGAAGATGGAGGTGATCATAATCTCAAACAACCCGAAGGAGAAAGAAGCCACCAACAACAATTATACCATTCGGTTCCCTCAGTTAAAGACCCTTGCACTCGAAGATTTGCCTAATCTCAAAAGTTTCATATGTAGTGATGAAACGCAACTCTTGTTCTCCAACAAGGTACAAATTAAGGTCTTTACCCTTTTCACTTAATCCTGTAGTTTCATCGCAATTAGAAAAAAAGTAGTTGATCCGCAATTAATTGAGAGATTACGAAATTTATTAGGCAAATTAGTCTATCGTGTAAACTTAACAGATGGCCCAAACCTATCTTCGGAAATTTTGCCGAGTCCATGAATCCGTAGACCAATTTAATAACTACATTTGTCTCTACATTGCTATTTGGTGTGAATTATTTTTACAATTTTGATAAGTAGTCCTATGGTTATCACAGACCAATTCCAGCATACGTACATGGTAAACCAACAAAACCAGTAGAAATGCATCTCAATAGGAGGACAGGAGTTCGAATTTCCCTTCTTGTGTGTGAGTATTCTTCCCTTGATAGGCTTCTCATTCATTCTATTTCTACCTTATAATAGTCTTATTTTTGGTATTAGTTGAAAAATATATATATTCAATTTTTTTCTGTCAATAATTATTTTCTCTCTTTCAATCCCGCTATTTTCTCTCCTACACTAACAATATTTCTATATAGTATAGATTGATCTCTCTTAGAATAGTCCTTACAAACTCATAGGGAACATTATGACTGGTAGTAGGCTTTGTTCTTCTTCTTTTACTAGTTCTTTTAATTACTGTCTTATGTTATCGGAGCCTCTTCTGTGACCGTTTTTCTCCTTTTCAAGTGGGCTTCGGTCCTCTAGGTGTCATGTTTTTTTGTTTTTTCCCAACTTTTGGTTGGTTCCCCCTCCCCTCTCCCCCAACTTGATGTACCTATTGTCAAGTTTTCTCTAATAATATTTTTGACGTTTCAAAAAAAAAAGAGGCTTCTTTTGCGTAATTTTTTTATTTTCTATGGTAATAGATTTCTCTTCAGTCCACAGAGGACTAGATAGTCCCGCTTAGGCCTTACAAACGCGGGCATGAAATGACGGTACTGATCACGTTATGGTTGGTTCTTGTCTGAATATGCATTAAAAAATCTCGTTGATCGATATTCATTGCGTATCTAATTTTTGTTAAATGGAATGGGCCATAAGTCCTACTCGGATGACATACTAAAAAAATTGAATGCCATGGAATTAAACCTAAATTTGGAGCTACTAGTGCTATGCCAATCGAAGTCTTCGGTAGCTGCCGACTGTCCAATTCAACCATTTCTATCGTTGACAGTCCATCCTTCCCCAATGCTCCTAAACAACGTCATCGATGTTGAAGAATGCCATTTGTGGGCTGTGACAAGTATATCATCTCCGCATATGTTAATTTATTATTCCTCATGTTTACTAGTCTAAATTTTTTTTTCATATTGGTAGGTATATTGCATTTAACAATATCTATCACTTTTACGATTTTATTTGTCTGCGCTTTTTCCTTTTTCCATGCCTAATAAATTTATCAATTTGGACAAATGTATAATAATACGACAATTTACCAATTATATCATCTCCGCATACGTTAATTTATTATTCCTCATGTTTACTCGTCTAAACAAAATTTTCATATTGGTAGGTATATTGCATTTAGCAATATCTATCACTTTTACAATTTTATTAGTCTTTTTCCTTTTTCCGTGCCTAGTAAGTTTATCAATTTGGACAAATGTATAATAATACGACAATTTACCAATTTTCTCTGATTTCAAATTTGAGAAATTTCTCAATTCGGCATGTAAATTTACTTTTACAAACATGATCACTTTTTGCGGTGATCAACCCAATATGTTTAACTATCCTATTTCTCTATTCCAAGAGAAAGGTGATCGGATTAAAATGGCCCAGTCATTCATATTGCATGGTGTGTCTGAGTATCCAATTCCAAGAGCTCTTACAAAAATTGGAATTTACAAGAATTAATGAAAGGTGATCGGATTGAGTCAACATGTCTTCCATAGCTCTCCAAGTTTTGAGACTCGAATCTCGTGCTTATGAGCATATATAGATGGGTTTTAGCTAGAGCTTGATTGGACCTCATTATTATTCATTCGATCACTAATGAATATTTTGTACACAACTTTGCAGGTTGCTTTTCCTGTCTTGAAAAAATTGTCGTTGGAGAAATTAGATAAGATAACAAGCATTTGGGACGACCAGCCACCCTCAGAACCAGAAAAAGAAGCTAAATCCTTCTATGAGCTTGAGAGCATTTCTGTTGGGAGATGTGAGGACTTGGTGTATGTATTGCCCTTCTATATGCTTCCTCGGTTAAAGAATATTCTGCAAGAACTCCGGATACGGTATTGTAGGAATGTTGAGGTGATAATCTCAAACAACCCGAAAGAGAAAGAAGCCACCAACAACAATGATACCATTCGGTTCCCTCAATTAAAGGAAGTGGAGCTCGAGGAGTTGCCTCATCTCAAAAGTTTCATGTGTAGTGATGAAATGCAACTCTTGTTCTCCAACAAGGTACAAATTAAGGTCTTTACTCTTTTCACTTAATCCTGTAGTTTCATCGCAATTAGAAAAAGAGTAGTTGATCCGCAATTAATTGAGAGATTACGAAATTTATTAGGCAAATTAGTCTATCGTGTAAACTTAACAGATGGCCCAAACCTATCTTCGGAAATTTTGCCGAGTCCATGAATCCGTAAACCAATTTAATAACTACATTTGTCTCTACATTGCTATTTGGTCTGAATTATTTTTACAATTTTGATAAGTAGTCCTATGGTTATCATAGACCAATTCCAGCATACGTATATGGTAAACCAACAAAACCAGTAGAAATGCAGAATGTCAAAAATTCTCAACTGGAATATTAAAGTTTCCGGAAATTAGAACTGCCAAAGAAACCACCAAACTACTCGAGTGTGAGCTCGTGTTCGCTTGTTAAAAATTTATTCAAGATTGGTTTGGTTATGTAACAAATCAAGCTTGAACTTTTTGGGATCTGCCAAAGCTTGAAAGCTTCTGTACCAAATTGGGGAAGGCGGGCACAACCAAAGGCAACTCTACCATCCTTGCACTACCTTTATTCAACGGAAAGATACATTTGCTTTATCATTACTAACATTGTGCCCGTTCATGCACGAGACAAAAAGAAAATCACATTGATATTTTTTTGGGTCTCGTGTATCAAATGGGCAAAAGAGATAGTTGAATTTTTTCAGCTCCGCAATCGTTGCACGATAGCATTGTTCCCGTTCTATGCATGGAAAGACAGACTACGTATTTCTACTGTTATGAATTAAAAACTTAGAGTGTCAATAGAATAAATTCCAATGAATTTGCAATTGTGAAAATTACAAGATAAAACAAAGCTAATTTAGATGCTTATGGTCACAAATTAGCTTCCTATTTGAAGATTGAAACCATTTGAAAAAGCATGTAGTATACATTTAACTCTTTTTTAACCAACTGTGGCTATCTAAGTTGACCGAAACTATTGCATCTCAATAGGAGGATAGGAGTTCTAATTTCCCTTCTTGTGTGTGAGTATTCTTCCCTTAATAAGCTTTTCATTCATTCTATTTCTACCTTATAATAGTCTTATTTTTGGTATTAGTTGAAAAAAATATATATTCAATTTTTTTCTATCAATAATTATTTTCTCTCTTTCAATCCCGCTATTTTCTCTCCTACACTAACAATATTTCTATATAGTATAGATTGATCTCTCTTAGAATAGTCCTTACAAACTCATAGGGAACATTATGACTGGTAGTAGGCTTTGTTCTTCTTCTTTTACTAGTTCTTTTAATTACTGTCTTATGTTATCGGAGCCTCTTCTGTGACCGTTTTTCTCCTTTTCAAGTGGGCTTCGGTCCTCTAGGTGTCATGTTTTTTTGTTTTTTCCCAACTTTTGGTTGGTTCCCCCTCCCCTCTCCCCCAACTTGATGTACCTATTGTCAAGTTTTCTCTAATTATATTTTTGACGTTTCAAAAAAAAAAAAAAGGCTTCTTTTGCGTAAATTTTTTATTTTCTATGGTAATAGATTTCTCTTCAGTCCACAGAGGACTAGATAGTCCCGCTTAGGCCTTACAAACGCGGGCATGAAATGACGGTACTGATCACGTTATGGTTGGTTCTTGTCTGAATATGCATTAAAAAATCTCGTTGATCGATATTCATTGCGTGTGTAATTTTTGTTAAATGGAATGGGCCATAAGTCCTACTCGGATGACATACTAAAAAAATTGAATGCCATGGAATTAAACCTAAATTTGGAGCTACTAGTGCTACGCCAATCGAAGTCTTCGGTCGCTGCCGACTGTCCAATTCAACCATTTCGGATCCGGGGGCTCTGCTGCCCCTGTGGGGGCAGTATCCCCTACCCAGACCCTTAAACGGCGTCGTTTCCTTAAAAAAAAAAATTCTAACCACCAATTTGCAATCCTATTGAACAGAAACGTAATTATGAGAGCCTTAGAGACAAAATTTGATTATGTCTCTTTAGAATAATATGATCAGAATAATAAGATCTTCACACCCGTTCAAACGGATTAAAAATTGAAGCACTTAATTTTTAACTATATTTTTTAATATATAAATGATCTAAAAAAATTAAGTGCTTCAATTTTTAATCCGTTTGAACGGGTGTGAAGATCTTATTATTCTGATCATATTATTCTAAAGAGACATAATCAAATTTTGTCTCTAGGACTCTCATAATCACGTTTCTGCTCAATAGGATTGCAAATTGGTGGTTAGAATTTTTTTTTAAAGGAAACGACGCCGTTTAAGGGTCTGGGTAGGGGATACTGCCCCCACAGGGGCAGCAGAGCCCCCGGATCCAACCATTTCTATCGTTGACAGTCCATCCTTCCCCAATGCTCCTAAACAACATCATCGATGTTGAAGAATGCCATTTGTGGGCTGTGATAAGTATATCATCTCTGCATACGTTAATTTATTATTCCTCATGTTTACTAGTCTAAATTTTTTTTTCATATTGGTAGGTATATTGCATTTAGCAATATCTATCACTTTTACGATTTTATTTGTCTGCGCTTTTTCCATTTTCCATGCCTAGTAAATTTATCAATTTGGACAAATGTATAATAATACGACAATTTACCAATTATATCATCTCCGCATACGTTAATTTATTATTCCTCATGTTTACTAGTCTAAACAAAATTTTCATATTGGTAGGTATATTGCATTTAGCAATATCTATCACTTTTACAATTTTATTAGTCTTTTTCCTTTTTCCGTGCCTAGTAAATTTATCAATTTGGACAAATGTATAATAATACGACAATTTACCAATTTTCTCTGATTTCAAATTTGAGAAATTTCTCAATTCGGCATGTAAATTTACTTTTACCAACATGATCACTTTTTGCGGTGATCAACCCAATATGTTTAACTATCCTATTTCTCTATTCCAAGAGAAAGGTGATCGGATTAAAATGGTCCTGTCATTCATATTGCATGGTGTGTCTGAGTATCCAATTCCAAGAGCTCTTACAAAAATTGGAATTTACAAGAATTAATGAAAGGTGATCGGATTGAGTCAACATGTCTTCCATAGCTCTCCAAGTTTTGAGACTCGAATCTCGTGCTTATGAGCATATATAGATGGGTTTTAGCTAGAGCTTGATTGGACCTCATTATTATTCATTCGATCACTAATGAATATTTTGTACACAACTTTGCAGGTTGCTTTTCCTGTCTTGAAAAAATTGTCGTTGGAGAAATTAGATAAGATTACAAGCATTTGGGACAACGAACCACCCTCAGAACCAGAAAAAGAAGCTAAATCCTTCTATGAACTTGAGAGCATTTCTGTTGGGAGATGTGAGGACTTGGAGTATGTATTGCCCTTCTATATGCTTCCTCGGTTAAAGAATATTCTGCAAGAACTCCGGATACGGTATTGTAGGAATGTTGAGGTGATAATCTCAAACAACCCGAAGGAGAAAGAAGCCACCAACAACAATGATACCATTCGGTTCCCTCAGTTAAAGGAAGTGGAGCTCGAGGAGTTGCCTAATCTCAAAAGTTTCATGTGTAGTGATGAAACGCAACTCTTGTTCTCCAACAAGGTACAAATTAAGGTCTTTACCCTTTTCACTTAATCCTGTAGTTTCATCGCAATTAGAAAAAGAGTAGTTGATCCGGAATTAATTGAGAGACTACGAAATTTATTAGGCAAATTAGTCTATCCTGTAAACTTAACAGATGGCCCAGTTAAATCAACTAATTGGTTTGATAAAAATGGCTCTCACACATTTACGTGAGAGAGGTTCTTCTATTTATATAATGATTACAAGGATAGAACATAACAACATACAAGATAAGTATACATTTGAATTGAACCTATCCTAGAAGCTATTAACAAACTGATAACATAAATGGCTAACAAACTGATAACATAAATGGTTATCCTAATAGGCCCAAACCTATCTTCGGAAATTTTGCCGAGTCCATGAATCCGTAGACCAATTTAATAACTACATTTGTCTCTACATTGCTATTTGGTCTGAATTATTTTTACAATTTTGATAAGTAGTCCTATGGTTATCACAGACCAATTCCAGCATACGTACATGGTAAACCAACAAAACCAGTAGAAATGCAGAATGTCAAAAATTCTCAACTGGAAAATTAAAGTTTCCGGAAATTAGAACTGCCAAAGAAACCACCAAACTACTCGAGTGTGAGCTCGTGTTCGTTTGTTAAAAATTTATTCAAGATTGGTTTGGTTATGTAAAAAATCAAGCTTGAACTTTTTGGGATCTGCAAAAGCTTGAAAGCTTCTGTACCAAATTGGGGAAGGCGGGCACAACCAAAGGCAACTCTACCATCCTTGCACTACCTTTATTCAACGGAAAGATACATTTGCTTTATCATTACTAACATTGTGCCCGTTCATGCACGAGACAAAAAGAAAATCACATTGATATTTTTTTGGGTCTCGTGTATCAAATGGGCAAAAGAGATAGTTGAATTTTTTCAGCTCCGCAATCGTTGCACGATAGCGTTGTTCCCGTTCTATGCATGGAAAGACATACTACGTATTTCTACTGTTATGAATTAAAAACTTAAAGTGTCAATAGAATAAATTCCAATGAATTTGCAATTGTGAAAATTACAAGATAAAACAAAGCTAATTTAGATACTTATGGTCAAAAATTAACTTCCTATTTGAAGATTGAAACCATTTGAAAAAGCATGTAGTATACATTTAACTCTTTTTTAACCAACTGTGGCTATCTTAGTTGACCGAAACTCTTGCATCTCAATAGGAGGATAGGAGTTCGAATTTCCCTTCTTGTGTGTGAGTATTCTTCCCTTAATAGGCTTTTCATTCATTCTATTTCTACCTTATAATAGTCTTATTTTTGGTATTAGTTGAAAAATATATATATTAAATTTTTTTCTATCAATAATTATTTTCTCTCTTTCAATCCCGCTATTTCTCTCCTACACTAACAATATTTCTATATAGTATAGATTGATCTCTCTTAGAATAGTCCTTACAAACTCATAGGGAACATTATGACTGGTAGTAGGCTTTGTTCTTCTTCTTTTACTAGTTCTTTTAATTACTGTCTTATGTTATCGGAGCCTCTTCTGTGACCGTTTTTCTCCTTTTCAAGTGGGCTTCGGTCCTCTAGGTGTCATGTTTTTTTGTTTTTTCCCAACTTTTGGTTGGTTCCCCCTCCCCTCTCCCCCAACTTGATGTACCTATTGTCAAGTTTTCTCTAATTATATTTTTTACGTTTCAAAAAAAAAAAGAGGCTTCTTTTGCGTAATTTTTTTATTTTCTATGGTAATAGATTTCTCTTCAGTCCACAGAGGACTAGATAGTCCCGCTTAGGCCTTACAAACGCGGGCATGAAATGACGGTACTGATCACGTTATGGTTGGTTCTTGTCTGAATATGCATTAAAAAATCTCGTTGATCGATATTCATTGCGTGTCTAATTTTTGTTAAATGGAATGGGCCATAAGTCCTACTCGGATGACATACTAAAAAAATTGAATGCCATGGAATTAAACCTAAATTTGGAGCTACTAGTGCTATGCCAATCGAAGTCTTCGGTCGCTGCCGACTGTACAATTCAACCATTTCTATCGTTGACAGTCCATCCTTCCCCAATGCTCCTAAACAACATCATCGATGTTGAAGAATGCCATTTGTGGCCTGTGATAAGTATATCATCTCTGCATACGTTAATTTATTATTCCTCATGTTTACCAGTCTAAATTTTTTTTTCATATTGGTAGGTGTATTGCATTTAGCAATATCTATCACTTTTACGATTTTATTTGTCTGCACTTTTTCCTTTTTCCATGCCTAGTAAATTTATCAATTTGGACAAATGTATAATAATAGGACAATTTACCAATTATATCATCTCCGCATACGTTAATTTATTATTCCTCATGTTTACTAGTCTAAACAAAATTTTCATATTGGTAGGTATATTGCATTTAGCAATATCTATCACTTTTACAATTTTATTAGTCTTTTTCCTTTTTACGTGCCCAGTAAATTTATCAATTTGGACAAATGTATAATAATACGACAATTTACCAATTTTCTCTGATTTCAAATTTGAGAAATTTCTCAATTCGGCATGTAAATTTACTTTTACAAACATGATTACTTTTTGCGGTGATCAACCCAATATGTTTAACTATCCTATTTTTCTATTCCAAGAGAAAGGTGATCGGATTAAAATAGCCCAGTCATTCATATTGCATGGTGTGTCTGAGTATCCAATTCCAAGAGCTCTTACAAAAATTGGAATTTACAAGAATTAATGAAAGGTGATCGGATTGAGTCAACATGTCTTCCACAGCTCTCCAAGTTTTGAGACTCGAATCTCGTGCTTATGAGCATATATAGATGG
The DNA here is from genome assembly GCF_030253575.1 of Rhododendron vialii. Taxonomy (NCBI): domain Eukaryota; kingdom Viridiplantae; phylum Streptophyta; class Magnoliopsida; order Ericales; family Ericaceae; genus Rhododendron; species Rhododendron vialii. The sequence continues at coordinate 2,096,161 of NC_080559.1, read as the reverse complement.
GTTTAGCTAGAGCTTGATTGGACCTCATTATTATTCATTCGATCACTAATGAATATTTTGTACACAACTTTGCAGGTTGCTTTTCCTGTCTTGAAAAAATTGTCGTTGGAGAAATTAGATAAGATAACAAGTATTTGGGACGACCAGCCACCCTCAGAACCAGAAAAAGAAGCTAAATCCTTCTATGAGCTTGAGAGCATTTCTGTTGGGAGATGTGAGGACTTGGTGTATGTATTGCCCTTCTATATGCTTCCTCGGTTAAAGAATATTCTGCAAGAACTCCGGATACGGTATTGTAGGAATGTTGAGGTGATAATCTCAAACAACCCGAAAGAGAAAGAAGCCACCAACAACAATGATACCATTCGGTTCCCTCAATTAAAGGAAGTGGAGCTCGAGGAGTTGCCTAATCTCAAAAGTTTCATGTGTAGTGATGAAACGCAACTCTTGTTCTCCAACAAGGTACAAATTAAGGTCTTTACCCTTTTCACTTAATCCTGTAGTTTCATCGCAATTAGAAAAAGAGTAGTTGATCCGCAATTAATTGAGAGATTACGAAATTTATTAGGCAAATTAGTCTATCGTGTAAACTTAACAGATGGCCCAAACCTATCTTCGGAAATTTTGCCGAGTCCATGAATCCGTAGACCAATTTAATAACTACATTTTTCTCTACATTGCTATTTGGTCTGAATTATTTTTACAATTTTGATAAGTAGTCCTATGGTCATCACAGACCAATTCCAGCATACGTATATGGTAAACCAACAAAACCAGTAGAAATGCAGAATGTCAAAAATTCTCAACTGGAATATTAAAGTTTCCGGAAATTAGAACTGCCAAAGAAACCACCAAACTACTCGAGTGTGAGCTCGTGTTCGTTTGTTAAAAATTTATTCAAGATTGGTTTGGTTATGTAACAAATCAAGCTTGAACTTTTTGGGATCTGCCAAAGAGCTTCTGTACCAAATTGGGGGAGGCGGGCACAACCAAAGGCAACTCTACCATCCTTGCACTACCTTTATTCAACGGAAAGATACATTTGCTTTATCATTACTAACATTGTGCCCGTTCATGCACGAGAGAAAAAAAAATCACATTGATATGTTTTTCGGTCTCGTGTATCGAATGGGCAAAAGAGATAGTTGAATTTTTTCAGCTCCGCAATCGTTGCACGATAGCGTTGTTCCCGTTCTATGCATGGAAAGACATACTACGTATTTCTACTGTTATGAATTAAAAACTTAAAGTGTCAATAGAATAAATTCCAATGAATTTGCAATTGTGAAAATTACAAGATAAAACAAAGCTAATTTAGATACTTATGGTCACAAATTAGCTTCCTATTTGAAGATTGAAACCATTTGAAAAAGCATGTAGTATACATTTAACTCTTTTTTAACCAACTGTGGCTATCTTAGTTGACCGAAACTCTTGCATCTCAATAGGAGGATAGGAGTTCGAATTTCCCTTCTTGTGTGTGAGTATTCTTCCCTTAATAGGCTTTTCATTCATTCTATTTCTACCTTATAATAGTCTTATTTTTGGTATTAGTTGAAAAATATATATATTCAATTTTTTTCTATCAATAATTATTTTCTCTCTTTCAATCCCGCTATTTCTCTCCTACACTAACAATATTTCTATATAGTATAGATTGATCTCTCTTAGAATAGTCCTTACAAACTCATAGGGAACATTATGACTGGTAGTAGGCTTTGTTCTTCTTCTTTTACTAGTTCTTTTAATTACTGTCTTATGTTATCGGAGCCTCTCCTGTGACCGTTTTTCTCCTTTTCAAGTGGGCTTCGGTCCTCTAGGTGTCATGCGTTTTTGTTTTTTCCCAACTTTTGGTTTGTTCTCCTTCCCATCTTCCCCAACTTGATGTACCTATTGTCCAGTTTTCTCTAATAATATTTTTGACGTTTCAAAAAAATAAGAGGCTTCTTTTGAGTAATTTTTTTATTTTCTATGGTAATAGATTTCTCTTTAGTCCACAGATCGAGGACTAGATAGTCCCCTTATGCCTTACAAACGCAGGCATCAAATGACGGTACTGATCACGTTTGCATTAAAAAATCTCGTTGATCGATATTCATTGCGTATCTAATTTTTATTAAATGGACTGGGCCATAAGTCCTACTCGGATGACATACTAAAAAAGTTGAATGCCATGGAATTACACCTAAATTTGGAGCTACTAGTGCTATGCCAATCCGAGTCTTCGGTCGCTGCCGACTGTCCAATTCAACCATTTCAATCGTTGACAGTCCATCCTTCCCCAATTCTCCTAAACAACATCATCGATGTTGAAGAATGCCATTTGTGGGCTGTGATAAGTATATCATCTCCGCATATGTTAATTTATTATTCCTCATGTTTACTAGTCTAAACAAAATTTTCATATTGGTTGGTATATTGCATTTAGCAATATTTATCACTTTTACGATTTTATTAGTCTGCGCTTTTTCCTTTTTTCATGCCTAGTAAATTTATCAATTTGGACAAATGTATAATAATACGACAATTTACCAATTTTCTCTGATTTCAAATTTGAGAAATTTCTCACTTCGGCATGTAAATTTACTTTTAGCAACATGATCACTTTTTGCGGTGATCAACCCAATATGTTTAACTATCCTATTTCTCTATTCCAAGAGAAAGGTGATCGGATTAAAATGGCCCAGTCATTCATATTGCATGGTGTGTCAGAGTATCCAATTCCAAGAGCTCTTACAAAAATTGGAATTTACAAGAATGAAAGGTGATCGGATTGAGTCAACATGTCTTTCATAGCTCTCCAAGTTTTGAGACTCGAATCTCGTGCTTATGAGCATATATAGATGGGTTTGTAGCTAGAGCTTGATTGGACCTCATTATTATTCAGTCGATCACTAATGAATATTTTGTACACAACTTTGCAGGTTGCTTTTCCTGTCCTGAAAAGCTTGTGGTTGTGTAAATTAGATAAGATAACAAGGATTTGGGACAACCAACCACTCTCAGAACCAGAAAAAGAAGCTAAATCCTTCTCTGAACTTGAGAGCATTTTAGTTCAGAGATGTGAGGACATGGAGTATGTATTGCCCTTCTATATGCTTCCTCTGTTAACGAATCTGCAAAATCTCTCGATACAGAATTGTAGGAAGATGGAGGTGATCATAATCTCAAACAACCCGAAGGAGAAAGAAGCCACCAACAACAGTGATACCTTTCGGTTCCCTCAGTTAAAGACTCTTGCACTCGGAGATTTGCCTAATCTCAAAAGTTTCATATGTAGTGATGAAACGCAACTCTTGTTCTCCAACAAGGTACAAATTAAGGTCTTTACCCTTTACACTTAATCCTGTAGTTTCATCGCAATTAGAAAAAGAGTAGTTGATCCGCAATTAATTGAGAGATTACGAAATTTATTAGGCAAATTAGTCTATCGTGTAAACTTAACAGATGGCCCAAACCTATCTTCGGAAATTTTGCCGAGTCCATGAATCCGTAGACCAATTTAATAACTACATTTGTCTCTACATTGCTATTTGGTCTGAATTATTTTTACAATTTTGATAAGTAGTCCTATGGTTATCATAGACCAATTCCAGCATACGTACATGGTAAACCAACAAAACCAGTAGAAATGCAGAATGTCAAACATTCTCAACTGGAATATTAAAGTTTCCGGAAATTAGAACTGCCAAAGAAACCACCAAACTACTCGAGTGTGAGCTCGTGCTCGTTTGTTAAAAATTTATTCAAGATTGGTTTGGTTATGTAACAAATCAAGCTTGAACATTTTGGGATCTGCCAAAGCTTGAAAGCTTCTGTACCAAATTGGGGAAGGCGGGCACAACCAAAGGCAACTCTACCATCCTTGCACTACCTTTATTCAACGGAAAGATACATTTGCTTTATCATTACTAACATTGTGCCCGTTCATGCACGAGAGAAAAAAAAATCACATTGATATGTTTTTCGGTCTCGTGTATCGAATGGGCAAAAGAGATAGTTGAATTTTTTCAGCTCCGCAATCGTTGCACGATAGCGTTGTTCCCGTTCTATGCATGGAAAGACATACTACGTATTTCTACTGTTATGAATTAAAAACTTAAAGTGTCAATAGAATAAATTCCAATGAATTTGCAATTGTGAAAATTATAAGATAAAACAAAGCTAATTTAGATACCTATGGTCACAAATTAGCTTCCTATTTGAAGATTGAAACCATTTGAAAAAGCATGTAGTATACATTTAACTCTTTTTTAACCAACTGTGGCTATCTTAGTTGACCAAAACTGTTGCATCTCAATAGGAGAATAGGAGTTCGAATTTCCCTTCTTGTGTGTGAGTATTCTTCCCTTAATAGGTTTTTCATTCATTCTATTTCTACCTTATAATAGTCTTATTTTTGGTATTTGTTGAAAAAAAAATATATTCAATTTTTTTCTGTCAATAATTATTTTCTCTCTTTCAATCCCGCTATTTTCTCTCCTACACTAACAATATTTCTATATAGTAAAGATTGATCTCTCTTAGAATAGTCCTTACAAACTCATAGGGAACATTATGACTGGTAGTAGGATTTGTTCTTCTTCTTTTACTAGTTCTTTTAATTACTGTCTTATGTTATCGGAGCCCCTTCCATGACTGTTTTTCTTCTTTTCAAGTGGGCTTCGGTCCTCTAGGTGTCATGCGTTTTTGTTTTTTCCCAACTTTTGGTTTGTTCTCCCTCCCATCTTCCCCAACTTGATGTACCTATTGTCCAATTTTCTATAATAATATTTTTGACGTTTCAAAAAAATAAAAGGTTTCTTTTGAGTAATTTTTTTATTTTCTATGGTAATAGATTTCTCTTTAGTCCACAGATCGAGGACTAGATAGTCCCCTTATGCCTTACAAACGCAGGCATCAAATGACGGTACTGATCACGTTTGCATTAAAAAATCTCGTTGATCGATATTCATTGCGTATCTAATTTTTATTAAATGGACTGGGCCATAAGTCCTACTCGGATGACATACTAAAAAAGTTGAATGCCATGGAATTACACCTAAATTTGGAGCTACTAGTGCTATGCCAATCCGAGTCTTCGGTCGCTGCCGACTGTCCAATTCAACCATTTCAATCGTTGACAGTCCATCCTTCCCCAATTCTCCTAAACAACATCATCGATGTTGAAGAATGCCATTTGTGGGCTGTGATAAGTATATCATCTCCGCATATGTTAATTTATTATTCCTCATGTTTACTAGTCTAAACAAAATTTTCATATTGGTTGGTATATTGCATTTAGCAATATTTATCACTTTTACGATTTTATTAGTCTGCGCTTTTTCCTTTTTTCATGCCTAGTAAATTTATCAATTTGGACAAATGTATAATAATACGACAATTTACCAATTTTCTCTGATTTTAAATTTGAGAAATTTCTCAATTCGGCATGTATATTACTTTTAGCAACATGATCACTTTTTGCGGTGATCAACCCGATATGTTTAACTATCCTATTTCTCTATTCCAAGAGAAAGGTGATCGGATTAAAATGGCCCAGTCATTCATATTGCATGGTGTGTCAGAGTATCCAATTCCAAGAGCTCTTACAAAAATTGGAATTTACAAGAATGAAAGGTGATCGGATTGAGTCAATATGTCTTTCATAGCTCTCCAAGTTTTGAGACTCGAATCTCGTGCTTATGAGCATATATAGATGGGTTTTTAGCTAGAGCTTGATTGGACTTCATTATTATTCAGTCGATCACTAATGAATATTTTGTACACAACTTTGCAGGTTGCTTTTCCTGTCCTGAAAAGCTTGTGGTTGTGTAAATTAGATAAGATAACAAGGATTTGGGACAACCAACCACTCTCAGAACCAGAAAAAGAAGCTAAATCCTTCTCTGAACTTGAGAGCATTTTAGTTCAGAGATGTGAGGACATGGAGTATGTATTGTCCTTCTATATGCTTCCTCAGTTAACGAATCTGCAAAATCTCTTGATATGGATTTGTAGGAAGATGGAGGTGATCATAATCTCAAACAACCCGAAGGAGAAAGAAGCCACCAACAACAATGATACCATTCGGTTCCTTCATTTAAAGAACCTGCGACTCACGGATTTGCCTAATCTCAAAAGTTTCATATGTAGTGATGAAACGCAACTCTTGTTCTCCAACAAGGTACAAATTAAGGTCTTTACCCTTTCCACTTAATCCTGTCGTTTCATCGCAATTAGAAAAAGAGTAGTTGATCATAGACCAATTCCAGCATACGTACATGGTAAACCAACAAAACAAGTAGAAATGCAGAATGTCAAAAATTCTAAACTGGAATATTAAAGTTTTCGGAAACAAAAATGATAGAGGTACAGAAAATTGGGGACCGAATCCGGACCGACGACCGCCGGCGAGCCATCTCCGGCCACCGGACGGCCGATCCGAGCCGTCCAAAAATTCTAAAAAAAAAAACCGAGGGGCCCCACGCGGGAATCAACGTCATCCGAGGTGTGTAGGGTGCTTGATCGGAGCACCCCTTTTCGTGTGTATACATATACACACGAAAAGGGGTGCTCCGATCAAGCACCCTACACACCTCGGATGACGTTGATTCCCGCGGGGGGCCCCTCGGTTTTTTTTTTTAGAATTTTTGGACGGCTCGGATCGGCCGTCCGGTGGCCGGAGATGGCTCGCCGGCGGTCGTCGGTCCGGATTCGGTCCCCAATTTTCTGTACCTGTAGCAGCACTCTTTCGGAAATTAGGACTGCGAAAGAAACCACCAAACTACTCAAGTGTGAACTCTTGTTCGTTTGTTAAAAATTTGTTCAAGATTGGTTTGGTTATGTAACAAATCAAGCTTGAACTTTTTGGGATCTGTCAAAGCTTGAAAGCTTCTGTACCAAATTGGGGAAGGCGGGCACAACCAAAGGCTACTCTACCCTCCTTGCACTACCTTTATTCAACGGAAAGATACATTTGCTTTATCACATTACTAACATTGTGCCCGTTCATGCACGAGACAAAAAGAAAATCACATTGATATTTTTTTCGGTCTCGTGTATCGAATGGGCAAAAGAGATAGTTGAATTTTTTCAGCTCCGCAATCATTGCACGATAGCGTTGTTCCCGTTCTATGCATGGAAAGACATACTACGTATTTCTACTGTTATGAATTAAAAACTTAAAGTGTCAATAGAATAAATTCCAATTAATTTGCAATTGTGAAAATATAAGATAAAACAAAGCTAATTTAGATACTTATGGTCACAAATTAGCTTCCTATTTGAAGATTGAAACCATTTGAAGAAGCATGTAGTATACATTTAACTCTTTTTTAACCAACTATGGCTATCTTAGTTGACCAGAACTCTTGATCTCAATAGGAAGTCATGAGTTTGAATTTCCCTTCTTGTGTGTGAGTATTCTTCCCTTAATAGGCTTTTCATTCATTCTATTTCTACCTTATAATAGGTTTATTTTTTTGTATTAGTTGAAAAATATATATATTCAATTTTTTTCTGTCAATAATTATTTTCTCTCTTTCAATCCCGCTATTTTCTCTCCTACACTAACAATATTTCTATATAGTACAGATTGATCTCTCTTAGAATAGTCCTTACAAACTCATAGGGAACATTATGACTGGTAGTAGGCTTTGTTCTTCTTCTTTTACGAGTTCTTTTAATTTTTGTCTTACGTTAACGGAGTCCCTTCCGTGACTGTTTTTCTCCTTTTCAAGTGGGCTTCGGTCCTCTAGGTGTCATGTTTTTTTGTTTTTTCCCAACTTTTGGTTGGTTCCCCCTCCCCTCTCCCCTAACTTGATGTACCTATTGTCAAGTTTTCTCTAATAATATTTTTGACGTTTCACAAAAAAAAAAAGGCTTCTTTTGCGTAATTTTTTTTATTTTCTATGGTAATAGATTTCTCTTTAGTCCACAGAGGACTAGATAGTCCCGCTTAGGCCTTACAAACGCAGGCATGAAATGACGGTACTGATCACGTTAAAATGGTTGGTTCTTGTCTGAATATGCATTAAAAAATCTCGTTGATCGATATTCATTGCGTATCTAATTTTTATTAAATGGAATGGGCCATAAGTCCTACTCCGATGACATACTAAAAAAGTTGAATGCCAAGAAATTACACCTAAATTTGGAGCTACTAGTGCTATGCCAATCGGAGTCTTCGGTCGCTGTCGACTGTCCAATTCAACCATTTCTATCGTTGATAGTCCATCCTTCTCCAATGCTCCTAAACAACATCATCGACGTTGAAGAATGCCATTTGTGGGCTGTGATAAGTATATCATCTCCGCATACGTTAATTTATTATTCCTCATGTTTACTAGTCTAAACAAAAATTTCATATTGGTAGGTATATTGCATTTAGCAATATCTATCACTTTTGCGATTTTATTAGTCTGCGCTTTTTCCTTTTCCATGCCTAGTAAATTTATCAATTTGGACAAATGTATAATAATACGACAATTTGCCAATTTTCTCTGATTTCAAATTTGAGAAATTTCTCAATTCGGCATGTAAATTTACTTTTACCAACATGATCACTTTTTGCGGTGATCAACCCGATATGTTTAACTATCCTATTTCTCTATTCCAAGAGAAAGGTGATCGGATTAAAATGGCCCAGTCAATCATATTGCATGGTGTGTCTAAGTATCCAATTCCAAGAGCTCTTACAAAAATTGGAATTTACAAGAATGAAAGGTGATCGGATTGAGTCAACATGTCTTCCATAGCTCTCCAAGTTTTGAGACTCGAATCTCGTGCTTATGAGCATATATAGATGGGTTTTAGCTAGAGCTTGATTGGACCTCATTATTATTCATTCGATCACTAATGAATATTTTGTACACAACTTTGCAGGTTGCTTTTCCTGTCTTGAAAAAATTGTCGTTGGAGAAATTAGATAAGATAACAAGCATTTGGGACGACCAGCCACCCTCAGAACCAGAAAAAGAAGCTAAATCCTTCTATGAGCTTGAGAGCATTTCTGTTGGGAGATGTGAGGACTTGGTGTATGTATTGCCCTTCTATATGCTTCCTCGGTTAACGAATCTGCAAGATCTTTGGATACGGGATTGTAGGAAGATGGAGGTGATCATAATCTCAAACAACCTGAAGGAGAAAGAAGCCACCAACAACAATGATACCATTCGGTTCCCTCAGTTAAAGACTCTTGAACTCGTGGATTTGCCTAATCTCAAAAGTTTCATATGTTGTGAAACGCAATTCTTGTTCTCCAACAAGGTACAAATTAAGGTCTTTACCCTTTTCACTTATACTGGTTATTGTCTGAGTATGCATTAAAAAATCTTGTTGATCGATATTCATTGCATATCTAATTTTTACTAAACGGAAGGGGCGACAAGTATTATTTGGAAGACATACTAAAAAAATTGAATGTCAGAAAAATTGTTAGCGGTGATTATACAAATAGCTAAGAGCATCTCCCATATGCTCAATAAATCACTTATTAAGGTGGATGGCTATTTGCCAACTAGCTTTTAGTCCAATGATATTTTTTCACCGACGGGCGTGAATGCTTGGTGGATTATAAGAACGACAAGCCAAGCAGTTCGGGGTTCCTACCAAAATAGTCAATCATGAGCAGACCATTGGAACAGCGACCGGTGGCTTTCTCAAAGAAAGCTGCACCATAGGGAAGTCTAGCATACGGCGAGGCGGTTCCAATTGGAATTTCCCGTATCAAGTTTCCGGTATCAGATAAAGAGTCCCCGAGTTGATAAATCCGATCAAAGCTGCAGCTCTTGAGTGATTGACCACTGGACAGACGGAGAAGAAACAGAATGGAAGGAATTAGCACCAGCAGGAGAGAGAGAATTGGTTGAGGTGTAGCCATTGTTGCTTAAGGCAAGGAGAGACGAAACAACAAAGAATATGGTCACTTTAGAGCAACTTTGATTATGTAGTAGTGATATTGTTGGGATTATTCCCCTAAATCAATCCCACATCCAAACGGAAGCGGAATCGAAAAAATTAAACACACAATAAACAAGGCGCAAAGAGAACAACCAATAAACAATGTTCCTCAAACTCGGGTACGTCTATGGGAGAGATAACAATTCCACTATATTGTATAAGTTACAATGAGATACAAACCCTACTCTAGCTCTCAAGTTCTTGCTTTGCTTTGGGCATTGGCATTATATAATTATTGTGTATGGAATAGGTAAGTTATACTTATTTAATGTTTAAGTTTGAATACTTTTGATTGAATCCTTATATGGTAGGATACATACATACATACACATATGATAATAATAAGGGCAATGTAAGAATATTATTATTTTATACGGCTTTTATTTCATAAATGATTAATTTTATACGTTAAAACAGTACTTCGTAGTGTCAATGGAAATTAAGTGCAACAAATATGGCACGGTGTGTTTCAATATCCAATTCCAAGAGCTCTTACAAAAATTGGAATTTAGAAGAATGATGAAAGGTGATTAGATTGAGTCAATATGTCTTCCATAGCTCTCCAATTTTTGAGACTCGAATTTTTTGCTTATGAGCAGAGATGGGTTTTAGCTAGAGCTTGGTTGGACCTCATTATAGGGCCGGTCTTAGGCATAGGCCCACAAGACAACCGCTTAAGGCCTCCCATTTTGGATCCAATAATGGGACCCCCAAATAGTAGAATAGGTTAAATAATCTCAAACAACCCAAAGGAGAAAGAAGCAACCAACAACAATGATATTCCATTCGGTTCCCTCAGTTAAAGTCCATGGAGCTTGGGGATTTGCCTAATCTCAAGAGTTTCATATGTAGTGAAACGCAACTCTTCTTCTCCAACAAGGTACAAATCAAGGTCTTTTACCCTTTTTACTTAATTATTATTCATTTGGCAAACTTATCAATTTCATTAGTTTGTCCAACCCAATATGTTAAACTATCGTATTTCTCTATTTACTAATCTCATGGAAAAATTATCTACTTTGTGATTTTATCAGTTTGCACTTTGTGATTTTTTACATGCTTAGAGATGGGTTTTAGAGCTTGATTGGACCTCATTATTATCCAATCACTAATGAACATTGTGTAAACAATTTTGCAGGTTGCTTTTCCTGTCCTGGAAAGTTTGGATTTTAGGAATTTATCGAAGATAACAAGGATTTGGGACGAACAACCACTTTCAGAACAAGAAAAAGAAGCTAAATCCTTCTACAAACTTATGGAGATTAAAGTTGAGGATTGTGACCAATTGGAGTATGTATTGCCCTTGTATATGCTTCCTCAGTTAAAGAATCTGCAAAGACTCAACATATGGGATTGTTGGAAGATGGAGGTGATAATCTCAACCAATCCGAAGCAGAAAGAAGCCACCAACAACAATGATACCATTCGGTTCCCTCGGTTAGAGAAAGTGTCGCTTTGGGGCATGCCTAATCTCAAAAGTTTCATATGTTGTGAAACACAACTCTTCTTCTCCAACAAGGTACAAATTAAGCTCTTTACCCTTTTTTATTAATTAATTAATCATGGTCATGGAAAGCACATAAAAGTGGCACAATCCAGTAGTTTCATTGCAATTAAAAAATTAAGACTTGATCCGCAATTGAGATTCCCAAATATAGGCAAATTAATTTATCGAATAAACTTAACTGGAATATTAAAGTAGTCCTATGGTTATCACATACCAATTCCACCATACGTATTAGCCAAACCAACAAAATGTCAAAAATTCTGAACTGGATTAATAAAGTTTTTGGTAATCAGGACCGCTAAAGAAACCAAGCCACTTGAGTTTTCGTTCATTTTCATTCGTTAAAAGGTTGTTTAAGATTGGTTTATTACATAAACAAATCAAGCTTGACATTTTTTCGAAAGTCATTTTGGTTTCAAAGCAAGCTTGAACATGCTAGTACTTGTTTCGTTTGTCTAATTATGTATAAAAAAATTTAAACTACTCGAGATCGGCTCGTGTTTGGCTTGACTAAAACTCGTTTGAGATCAATTTGTCTCATAACTTAGCTAAGATCGAACATATTTTTGAAATTCGTTAAGTTTTAAAACCATAAACTACCTATTCGCTTGTTTTGCTTGTTTATCACCCCTACCTGAAATGATTTTTACTGATGGGCACGGAGTTTCCTCATGAATTTGGCTACACAATGTCATTCTCTGCGAATACTTTAAAAATAGACTTTCAAGCATGATATTGAATGCCATAAAAAAAATTAATTGAAAACCTCCTTAACACCAATTAGTTGTGTAGGCACACGCCCCAAAAATCTAGTTTTCATGTATAAAATCGGGTGCGCCATATTTTGGAAAAGCGCGGTGAAACGCTTGATTCTCGGGTTTTGAGGTGAAACATCCAAGGAACCGAACTTGAAACGTTTGCTACGTTGTTTGATTTTGAAAAGAAAGGCATAGATTGGACCGTCGCCACCTTCGATATCTGAGGTTTGGGAGCCAGGTTACGAGAGAGGAAGGGTTTTTATGGCACCCCTCTCGCCCAATCCGGAGATCGGTCTCTATTCAGGCATTTTGTAAAATATTTACATTTTTCTCTCATTAATTATTTTTTTAACCAGTTAGGATGAGGGAACAATTAAAAAGGGGATTAAAACTATAACACGTTGCATTTGTGTGACAAAATGATAACATGGCATGCTTTATTGGAGCAATGAATGATAAATATAGATTGAGAACAAGCACCTGTGAGCTTTTTAGACAAATTGGAACACACTGATCTGAAATGATACACGCAAGAAAAAATCTACATGCATTGGCGAAGCCACTGCATGCAGTGATGACTTGCGTACGTCACACCAAGACTAGCGTGTGCCGGTAGGCCTAAACTCACAGCTTCCATTCTCAAATCTCTGGGCTCTGGAAGGGACCAGAGCACATCTAGGACAAACCACGCAGTCTATAAGGCAAGATATATACAGTTACAGGCAATAGAAATGGCCTTGGGCCATAAGAATAAAAAGAACACTCCATAAACAATGTGGGGACCAAAGCAAAGGTCAAGGCCTAACTGCCATGCAAGGGCCAGCCACTGGACTTCAACATAACCGTCGTACGCAAATCATTAGAGACAGTACACCAGTTATATCTTCTATCCAATGCTTGGCTTTGCATCATCTAGGCTCTAGAATATGATTAGAAAGATCCCAGAGACCTTCTAAAGCAGAAGACCCTGGGCTCCAGTAAACTTTGCCGATTACCCAAAACACCTCAACGGAGCTAGCCAACATCAATGCAAATGAGAAATGCCAAAGAATGATTGAATGAGAGAAAAATGCAATGTTTTGAAAACTACCTTTTTAAGCTTGACTCACTTTTATTAATTAATATTTGGAGAAAACTACACCCGCGAACAATAGTAGAAGCCCCATTTCAGATAGGTCGGATATGAGATCCTATTACGTTACGTTTCCGTTCTTCAGCAGCGCGGAACGTACTGTTTTGACAGATTTTTGAAAAATTGTTCATTTATGTATTAATCGTCAAATATTGACCAATGCAATGAGTCCCCAGTGGAGTCGCCACTGTGGGCACACGCCCCGAAGATCTAGTTTTCATGTATAAAATCGGGTGTACCCTTTTTTAGAAAAACGCGGCGAAACACTTCGATTCAGAGTCGCCACTCGGATTTTGTGGTGAAACACCTAAGGAACCAAACTTGAAACGTTTGCTATATTGTTTGACTTTGAAAAGAAAAGCATAGACTGGACCGTCGTCGCCTTCGATATCTGCGGTTCGGGAGTCAGGCTACGAGAGGGGAAGGGTTTTATGGCACCCCTCTCGCCCAAGATTTCTACTCAGGCATTTTGTAAAATATTTACATTTTTCTTTCATTGATCATTTTTTTAACCAGTTAGGACGGGGGAACAGTTAAAAAGGGGATTAAAACTATAACATATTGCATTTATGTGACAAAATGATAACATGGCATGCTTTATTGGAGCAATAAATGATAAATATAGATTGAGAACAAGCACCTGTGAGCTTTTTAGACAAACTGGAACATACTGATCTGAAATGATGCACGCAAGAAGAAATCTACATGCACTGGCGAAGCCAATGCATGTAGTGATGGCTTGCGTACGTCACACCAAGACTGGCGTGCGCCGGTAGGCCTAAACTCATAGCTTCCATTCTCAAACCTCTGGGCTCTGGAAGGGACCAGCACACACTCAGAACAAACCACGCAGTCTATAAGGCAAGATATATATAGTTATAGGCAATAGAAATGGCCTTGGGCCATAAGAATAAAAAGAACACCCCATAAACAATATGGGGACCAAATTAAAGGTCAAGGCTTAGTTGCCATGCAAGGGCCAGCCACTAGACTTCAACATAACTGCCATACGCCCGGTCATCAGAGACCGTATGCCAGTTATATCTTCTATTCAATGCTTGGCTTTGCATCATCTGGGCTCTGAAACATGACCAGAAAGATCCCAGAGACCTTCTAAAGCAGAAGAAATTAATAAACAACTATACAGTACTAAAACACGAAGAGCAATAAATTGGTTTTAGCATGCAGTAGGGTGATAAAAATAGAGAGAAGGCATAAAATAGCTGATCAGTGATCTCCACACCAATATTGCACATACTGCCATGACTGGTGTATGGCTCAATGGTTCTGGCGTGCGCCACTGATAGCCTAGCACGATCTTTGAAACCTTGCCAGCTTTAGAGCTAGGACTGGTATAGATTACCAGTCTTGACCCTGTCAGCCCCCCTTAGGGATCAAAACAGAAAGTTACGAAAGGTGATATACCTTTGGTTTTGAGTTTGATGGATGGGTTTGAGCTTTAAACTTGAGGTTTGAGGGATGGATGATGAGTGAAAGGGTGTGAAGGGAGTATGGAAAGACTTCTTGCTTACTCTTTCAAGTAAAAAAGGAAGAAAGAGCAAGAAAGCAAGGGAAATGAAGAGAGAAAGAGACTTGGAGTCTTAAATGAGAGTTACTCTTGTGAACCCATTGCATATGAAATGCAAGGGGGGTATTTATAGGCCAAAGGGCTGAAAAGAGGGGCAGTAATCAGGCTAGTTGGGTTAAAGAGGGAGCCTCCCATGCATTAAATACATGGGACTAGGTGATGGATGTTGTAGGAGAGAAAGGGGAACGGCCCTGCAGTTTTGCAATCATTAGGAGACTGTCACTACAACAAATCTGACTTTTGGCGACACGCCCAAAAATACGTCACCGTTGGGTATGTATTGGCAACAAACTTTGATGTTGCCAATAATTTTCACATTCAGCGATAAGGATTGGCCACACAACAAAAATGCGTCGCCGTTGGATATGTATTGGCGACACATTTTGATGTCGCCAAGAGTCTTCACATTCGGTGACGCGAGGTGCGTCGCCGTTGGGTATGTATTGGCGACACACTTTGATGTCGCCAACAGTCTTCACATTTGGCGACGCAAATCGCGTTGCCAAAAGGCAAATTTACGTTCGCAAGCAATTGGCGGCATGAAGCGTGTCGCCGTTGGGTACGAAGTTTTTCATCTATACGAAAATTTATTATTAGAATGATATATTACATTCGATCAAATATGTAACAATAAGAGATTTACTTTATTTTTGGCAGGAATGATTTAGTCCCTCTTATGTAAAAGATAGACGGTTCTAATTTAAAAAAATAGCTCAAGTGGCCCTCTAGTTGTGCATTATAGAATTTTAATGTCTCTGGAACTATCAAATATGTTATGATCATGTAGTTACTGAGATCAAATTATCACCGATTTTGGCGAGAATGATATAATTGATAAGACATTAAATCCTAACGGTTTAGATTGACCAACCATTCAAAAAAATGAGCCAGCAACTACATGCCATTAGAATCTATACATTCAATTTACTTGTTTCTAAACCAATGTCTTATGCTATAGTATAATGTACAGTAGCCAAATGACCGCAGCATAATCACGACGATCGATACCGTTCATTTTGTTGTGGTTAGTATTTTAATCATTCTCGTAAATTTTTAGGTCTATTGGATTTTGAAAGCCCCTTCATTGGGACGCAGATTTATTATTAGAATGAAATTTTACGTCCAATTAAGTTTGTAATGATAGGGATTTACTTCATTCTTAGCAGAATTGGTTTAAATTTTCTTACTTATAAGATAGACAATTCCAATTTTAAAAAAATAGTTCAAGCGGCTCTTAAGTTGTACACTGTAGGACTTTAATGCCTCAAGAACCACCGAATGTGTTACGATCATATGGTTGCTGACATCTTATCATCATCAATTTTGGTGAGAATGATATAATTGATAAGACATTAAATGCTAAAGATTTAGATCGATCATTTAAAAAAATAGCAGACCACTACATTTAAAAGGTATACTTTAAATTTATTTATTTCTGAACAAAGGTCTTGTGCTAATCATTTTTATAAATTTTTGGATATATTCAATTTTGAAATCCCCTTCATCGGGACGTAGATTCTTTATTAGAATGATATTTTACGTCTGATCAAGTATGTAATGATAAGAAATTAAAAAAAAATCTAGTGAACCCGTAAAATTAATACATAGATATATAAGTATCTACTCCCTTCATCCCAATTCAAATGTCCCCTACGAAATTTTGTGCATTTTCACTTTAATTTGGTGTAAAAAAATAAAAAAATAAAAAATAATATATATATATATATATATATATATATATATATATATATATATATATATATATATATATATCGGGGCGGTTCCGGGGACACTTATAAAAACCCTTAAAAAAACCCTCCAAATCTTAATCTCATAGTTTCCGATCAAATTTTGATGATCCGAGCCGCTCAATGTGTTCAGAACGTGATTTTGAGGGTGCCCGCAAGAAACTGGCAAAAAAACTAACGGGAAGGGCTTGATTTGAGCAGTTTTTTATTGGACCGTTCAATAAAGTTCAATAAAAAACTATTCGGATGAAGCCCTTCCTGATCTTTTTTTTGCTGATTTCTCGCGGACACCCTTAAAATCACGTTCTGATCACATTGAGCGGTTCGGATCATCAAAATTCGATCGGGAACTATGAAGTGTTTTTTTAAGGATTTTTTTAAATGTCCCTTGAACCGCCCCGTATATATATATATATTGGGTTTGAAAATGACCAAAAATCAGTAGTAGACATTTAAATTGGGACGGAGAGTAGAAGAAATTAACAATCACAAAAAGAAAATTATTAAAATACAATAATATAAAACAACGTTGTTTCGAGAAGACCCAGTCTTTTTTTTCGGTCCAAAATACTTAAATTGTTTCACCCTATTTGAATTTTGATAAGCATGAAAGTTGTTAACCCTTTGTGTTATTGTTCAAACCCAATTTGAATTACTTTAATCACAATTATGAGTTAAAAGTTATGCCCGAAATACTAAATAAATTAACTCTGATTGGGGGTAATTCAAATTGGGTTCGAACAATAGCATAAAGGGCTACAATTTTCATGTTTATCAAAATTGCTAATTTTAATGTTTAAAGTATGGGTGTGCAAAAAATCCGCAACCCGACCCGAAGGGTCTCGGGCGGCTCTGAACATAGGCTTCGGTCAGGTACGGGTTGGGTTCTGTTAAAAAAATGAGTTTCGGTTCGGATTTCGGGTCTGTGCGTTTTTTACTCGCTGGGGTCAGACCCAACCCGACCCACTTAAAACCGACCAACCCAACCCGACGAAAAAAATCAGGCTCGCGGACGGGTCTATAGCATCAGTCGGTTTGGTTACGGGCTTGTATTTTTCGTACTCGACGTGGTCGGGGTCGGGTTGCGGGCCATACCTGACCCGTGCACACCCCTGGTTTAAAGGTTCAAAATCATGTCTGATTCAACTTTAATTGCTATTTTGATGTTAAATATATACTATATATATTAGATATTCCAAAC
This sequence comes from Rhododendron vialii, assembly GCF_030253575.1. Taxonomy (NCBI): domain Eukaryota; kingdom Viridiplantae; phylum Streptophyta; class Magnoliopsida; order Ericales; family Ericaceae; genus Rhododendron; species Rhododendron vialii. The sequence continues at coordinate 2,078,285 of NC_080559.1, read as the reverse complement.
ATATAATGAAAAGTGTGTCTAGTGCAGTTGGTCAGAGCCTTGTGTGTAAAGATTTGTGTAGTTGGATGTCTAGGGTTCGAAACCCAGGAGGTGCAAGAAAATTGTATTTTTATCAAGTAACCTTTCGGCAACGCAACAATTGGTGTCGCCAATAGGCTACCTTTTGGTGACGCAAAACATGTCGGCAAATGTGTAATACGTTTGCCACATTAACTATGCTTTCGCCGACGCAAAGCGCGTTGCCAAATCTATTGCCTTTTGGCGACAAAGATGTTTGCATTGGCAAATACTATTACCGACATAGCAATGGACTTGCGTTGCCAAAACCCTTTGCCGACGCAAATAAGCCTTTGCCGATATACTATTGTGCGTCGCCATAACCGAATTTTGTTGTAGTGTGTTCAGTGTACTGGGGTGGCCGCAAAGGTCGGGTGCACGTGGCTGAATAAGTAATATTTGACCGATTTTGACTGGTGTACGCCATCTCTGTACCTGCGTGCGCCAGTGTCAACTAAGTCAACGGTTGATGACTGACACGTGGTAGTTTACCAGTGCACGCTAGCACGGTACTAGCGTAAGCCAGTAGGGTTTTGCTGAGGCCATTTGGTTCTGGCTTGAAGGATTTGAAAAGGGATTTGAAAGAGGCTCGGAACGCTCAAAACTCAAACACACCAACAATCTCGAATGTTCTTGACCTCAACATCATTAGGGAATCAAAGATCGTAAGTAAACTAATCTGGACAGTCGAAAATAGGGTGTCTACAAGTTGTAGGAGAAATGGTGGCGAAATAGTCCCAAGAGTGGTATTAGAGCTTGAAAGTCATGGGTTCGAATTGCGAGGGCGTTATCCTGACAGAGGGATTGTTGGGCCCGGAGTGCCTAGCCCCATGGACTGGTTTGCATGATGCCCACTCCCTGCGACCGCTCTAAAAACATACAAGCAGGTAAGATATCGAATGCCATAAAAAACTTAATTAAAGCTCTCTCTAACACACAAATTGGGTTTATGAGAGATGTGGAGAACAATCTGTGTTAAAGGTATAAATAATAAAAGTTGTCCCTCTCTCTAACAGCTTAAGCTTTTAGATGAGTTGGTGATTAACAATTTAATATGATATCAGAACAGATAATAAATCCTATGTTCGAATCTCATCGCCTACTTAATGTTAAAATATTTACACGTGTTCAGCCCGCTCATGAAGGAGAGTCTGGCTACATGTGAGCAAAGACGGAGCTAGCTTGGGGCGTATGGGGGCCACGGCCCCCGCGTTGTTTCATTTCATTTTATTTTAATTTATATTAATATTAGTTTTTTTTAGTTTTGTTTGTCAACAACACCTATATATTGTATTTTATGTTGGGTGTTACTTAGACATTTCAATCCTCTAAAAATGTGCTCATTTTGGGCCCCAAAACCCAATATCTCTCTCTATACCACGATCTCTCATAAGTTTTTTCTTCAATTATTAATATCATATCTCTTTTTATCTCTCCACTTACTACCCGAAAAACCACCCTCAAAACCTCAACCAAATAAACTATTAGATTTCCGAACCTAAAAATTTCAAAATCTCGTTGTTCATAGTTCGGCCCTGGATTTGCAAAATTCTGCTACCTTTCCTGCACGTGAGGGGGCATGTTGAAGGTATAAATAAAAAAAGTTGTCCATCTCTTTAATAGCTCAAGCTTTTAGATGAGTTGGTGGTTAATAATTTAATAGTCTGACAATTACAATTTCGTGCTTATAATAACTCCACGAGGTTATTTTTTCTCTATAGGTTTTGTATTTGTCCGTGACCATATAATATAGCGAATGGCTTTACCGTGGGGTACAATATATATATATATATATATATATATATATATATATATATATATATATATATATATATATATATATATATCCATTATCTTGTAATCTGTTGACAAATGGTGAAGTGGATCTTTAATTAGCTATTAGCTCCTGGATCCTATTAGATGAACATATATGCCTCAATAGTCGTCAGAAACGTTAATTCTAATTATCATAAATGATTCAATTAATTACTGATGATAAGCTAGATAACATCAATGTTGCTGCAGGATGCATTCCCAGTGTTGGAGGAAATAGATCTCGATGAAGATTCAGAGATTTTGGAGGTTAGGATTGTTAAATTGTTCTTGTGTCACTTAATAAATAATTGTCTCTGAATATTTATCAGAAATTATTGAACTGATGCTTCAAATTTTTTTTATCTTTGTTTTAGTTTCTAAGTTTTTCAGTTTCTTTGGATTAGGAATGTAGCACAAGTGGGGATTAGGAATGTAGCACAAGTGGCAAAGAAAGTGACCCTAATGGTGAAGAACTTGATGAAGATTTAGAAACTCCCAAGGTTGGCTTAGAGGATAGACGAGAGAAGCATGCGCTTCGGACCCCAAAAAAAGGCTAAAAATGAGTGTCCGAAAAATTCTGGGACCCCTATATATATGCATGTATATATGCCCCCCTCAAAAAATTGCTCTAAGTGTTCTTTACACAAAATAGGCCCAACGGTGAAATACACTGATTATCAACTCCCATTAGACTTAACCCATTAGGGTACGTTTGGTTCGATAGAATGGATTAGACAATGGAATGGAATTGAGAAGATTAATTTTCAAAGGATGAATTTTAAGATATTGTAATGGTTGCATTTTGTTGGGATAACTATTTATATCTACATAATAAGGGAGAACGGTTTTTGAATCTTATCTCTCTATAAATCATAACTATTTATTTGCTCCACAAATCCTATGGCACTCATTCTCTCTCTCAAACAATATTAATTGCACAATTGTCACTAATTAGATCTCACGTTACGACGTGCTTAAAGGCACGGGCAAACTTTATATAATATGCTAGGACGGTTTTTAAAACTTATGTCTACATAAATACGATGGTTTAAAGTTAGGAGGAAGCTATGGTACACAGGGTATACCGTATACCTATATTATGACAATTTGTGATTTTCATTATGTCAATTTTTGGTTTTCTAATGCATATTTATGATTCTAGTTACAACTTGTACATTAAAATTTACCTGTTGAACAGGTCATTAGCAGGTTATCCATAATTAAAAAATATTGTTATTATGTAACCATAATTATTCGTACCGAAATCCATAATACTTGTACCATAACCAAATATATGCGTATAATATCAAAAATTAAATAATGTTACCCACAAATGTTATAACACCACCATAAATTGGCATTATCTTACCACAATGAATCGTACCAAAATTTTTTGACTCGTATGATATTCCGTAACAAAATCAAAATATGTCGTACCAGAATCAACAATTGTTATACCCAAGCCAAAAATATTTGTAAAATGCCACAAATTTTAGAAAATAACCACAATTATTATGACAACACCTAAAATTGTCATTTTCTTGACACAACGTGTCATATCAAAAGAAAACATATTTAAATACCACAAATTTTATAACAAACCATAATTGTTATGACAATACCATAAATTGACGTTTTCTTATCACAATGTGTCGTACCAAAAGAAATTAATTAAAATATTCCGTAATAACACATGTCTAAAATACCACAAATTTAGTAATATAATCAAATTTGTTATGACAACACCATAAATTGACGTTTTCATATCCACAACGTGTCGTATAAAAAAATTCAATCAGAATGTTCAATTAACGGTAGTTATAATCAACAAAATATCATACCTCAAATTTAGTAATATAACCAAATTTGTTATAACAACACCATAAATTAACGTTTTCATACCCACAACGTATCGTATAAAAAAATTCAATTGAAATGCTCAGTTAACGATAGTTATTATTAGCAAAATACCATACCGCAAATTCAATAATATAACCAAATTTGTTATGACAACACCATAAATTGACGTTTTCATATCTACAACGTGTCGTATAAAAAAATTCAATCGGAATGTTCAGTAAACGATAGTTATAATTGACAAAATACAATACCACTAATTATTTTCAATTCCCACCACATTATTTTTTCAAATTTTAAAATTTCCACCATAGTGTCTTAATTTTCGATTCCCTATACACTAATTTTTCAAATTCTTATTTGTCCCTACACAATACCTCAATAATTTAAACTAAAAATGAAGTTTTCGCACAAAATTTTCATCCAAGAAATTCACCAAAAAATAAGTACTATACCCAAATTTTCGAATATAACTACAATTTCCTCTCAAAATATTAGTCTAAATCAAATTCTTTTTCTACAAAATTTAATTCAAAAAATCAAAATTCCTTTGTGGAAAAATGAGAGGTCGCGAAAAAAATAATTATCCAACTGTCTCAAATGCATACACTTTCAACACTAAAATGGAGTACAAAAAAATAAGGGCGCCACTATTCGCAGCCCTCTATTTACTCCCATAGCCCGTTAAAAATTTTCAATTATACTCGACAGTTAGTTACCGAAATTGAGATATATTTTCAGCGTCCAATTACCGAAATATAGTATTTTTTTCAACAGATGTTTACTGAAAATGCATGTTCGGCAGTTGTTTACCGAAAGTTGAACATATTTTCGACATGTAGTTACCGAAATATAATCTTGTTTTCAACAGCAATTTACCGAAATGTTATTTATGATTTTCAACAATCATTTACCGAAATTTAATGGGCTACGGGAGTAAATAGAGGGCTGCGAATAGCAGCGCCCAAAAATAAGTGTGAATATCAAAAAATAGAATGTTATTATTTTTTAGAATAAATCACATAGTTAGTCCTTGAAGTTTCATACTTCAACAAATCTCATCGTTCAATTTCAATACAACATTAAAATATAATAATGCACCATCTGAGCCCCACGTAAGGTGTTTCTTTTATTTTATTTTTTATTTTATCAAAATCGTCTATCTTTTACATAATATTAATTAGGTCATTCGTATCAAGAATGAAGTTGATGGCTTATAGCTAGATACTTAATTGGATGAAAAATATCATTCTATTATTCAATTTGCGTGCCGATGATGGAGCTTCCTAAACTTGATTGAGACAAAAAATTACGTAGGTGACTTAATCAACAAACATAAAAAATTCAACGGATTTGATCGTCATTATTGTGTCACAGTCGCATGGCTATATTACATTCAACTACAATAGAGGACTAGGTTTCATACCAAATATAAATTGACTGTACAATCTAAATGTCTTTAGTGAGTGTGTTTTTAAAATGATCGATCAGGACTGTTAGGATGTTAAGTTATACAATATTTAATTTGTGATATTTTAGACATGTATTTTGTTTGGGTATAATAATTATTGATTGTGCAACGATATATTTTGGTCTTGTATCTAGTATCTTTTGATCGATTTCTTTTGGTACGACACATTGTGGTAAGAAAGTGTCAATTTTTTGTGTTGTCATAACAATTGTGGTTATGTTATATAATTTGTAGTATTTTACACATGAGGGAGAGGGAGAGAAAGTTAATGAAAAGAGAACAACCTGTTACCTGCTAAGCCATTTTTTTATTTTATTAATTGGTTTAATAAATGGGTGGTCTGGATTATTTACTTTGAAATCCAAGGGTTTAAAATCATGATGCGTACGGTACACCCCTTAATAAGGGGTGTGTACCATAGGACTACCCTTAAAGTTATCCCATAAATCCTACGGCGGTGACCAAAGAGTCCTAGGGCTAGACATATAGGAGTATTTTGATAGAAAGAATGAAAATCATCTCTCTCACACACTTATCCAACGCTGCTCTCTCTCTACAAGCAACAAAGGTTCTCAATTTTTTTTTTTTTTTTTTTTTGGAGAAAAGCTGTGGTGGGGTTGCTGATTTGTGTTTGAGCATTTGAAAATTTTTATTCTTCCCAGACTCAAACCCTTTTTCAATATGTAGGTTTACCCTTCCGTAATCCTCACACGTGAGAGCACCATAGGCTTTGTTTTGATCTTTTTTTAATGTTCAATTTTTGTCGGTCTAATGAATTTGCTTAAATCTTTAATTGTAACCACTACCATTATAGCTAATACATATGTTTGTCAGGGGCTTTCATCAGAAAAAGAAATTTGCTTAAAAGTGGATACTCCAATTTTTATTGTTAGTATATGATCTTAGACCAAGTTTCTAGCCGTGATCCCTACTCCTCCCTTTAGCTTGGCTTCTAGGTAACATAAGCACGTTGATACTGTGTTCATACGATTTAGGGTCTTGCGAAGTGTCCCCGTCGTGTTACGTGTCTCCGAAGTTTCTCACTCCGATACGGTGATCTCTAGAAGTGTTACATGAAACTAAGCTACCCCTTGGTGTTACATGAATAGGTTTATACTTTGTTCACAGATACAGGAAGAACTTTGTTTGTACCTATTTTAAGAAAAAATCTTCCCGTATAAATCAGCTTCATTGGCGGGAGTGGTCAATAGTTTCATAATTCATTTTAATTTTGTTCAAATCACGTTGTGCCATGCCTTTAGGCATTGGAACTCGGTAGCTTTGGATGACTGTTGAGCACTAGAACTAGTTTTTATATACTTGACAATTGCAAATTTTACCACCTAGTGTTCGTTATTTCCTCTTTACTGGTGGTTTTGTTTGGAGTAATGTTTACATGTATTTTCAGTCAAGCTTTGGATATGAGAATGACTAATTTTTTTGGGTACTGTTTAGAACAACAAAATGGCAGACACTTCTGCTGCTCAAGCTAGGAAAGGCAAAGATATCCAAGGAATTCCTTGGGAGAGGCTTTATATCACAAGGGAAAAGTGTAGGCAAACTAGGTTAGAACAGTACAAGAATTATGAGAACATCCCTCAATCTGGCAAGCGGTCAGAGAAAGTAAGCCCATTGGTCCTTTTCTCAGCTGCTGTTGCGATGCTTTTAATGTTTTGTTGCCATGACGATGTAAACTCATTAACGCCTCATGTTTCTGTTGTGAATAGGATTTCAATGTCACAATGAAAGGGGGTATGTATTATGAGTTCAGACGTAATTCAAGATCTGTGAAATCAAAGATACCTCATCGCCAGGTTGGATGACATTCTCTTTTTCAGTTTTGGTCTCAGCTACAGTATTTGATTGTATTTGATTATTTTCTCTCTGACTATAAGGCTCCATATTGCTTTTACAAACCATTCTTCTATTTTAGAGTTGCGAAACGTTCATCACATTTGGAATGCGACCTGCAATGGTATTTAAATGACGAATAAATCCCTAGCTTTAGGTGCAATCTGCGCAATGTGCCAAACCTTTGGTTGTCCGCTTTTTTTGAATTGGTTTCTGTGCAAACCAATACCTGCCCCCGTATCCCTTGTGTTTAGGGGTATCTACCCTTACGTTTCCTTTTTCTGGTTAACCTCTATGTTGATTTAGAGATCCAAATCTGAAGCCCCGGACATCGAGGATGTAAGTGCTGAATGACATTTTAGTTTCTTGGAGAAGTAAGCATGAAATGGAAAAAATAGTTGAATGCTATCGCATTGCCCTGGAAAGTGATGTATATGTGCCACATAGGCGCATACCACCAATCATATGCCGGCTTTGTAGAAGTTGTGAGAGATATGGGATGAATGTTGGTTTACAGTCAAACTGTGTACTCCAATCGTAGAAGAGAGTGATTAGTACAATTTGGAGAAAGATACGACGAATTATACCACAAATGCTAAGACCTTAGTTTCTTAAAAGGTGAGAGAGGCTGATCAATGGGATTGAGAAGCCCATAACTTTAGAAATTTATTAATACCGTATACGCGAATGACCATATCGATCTGTAAATTGTATTGCATTGTTTTGGACATTTCAAGATAAGAGTTTCCCTTGCGTGTCAGTAATGCTTGTTCTTACACTAACTATGTCATTCTTGTTTATTGATATTATGTGCTGCATATGACATACCCAAACCCTTAAATCGTGTTGGTGATGGACTTAGGTTAAATGATATTGTAAGTTTATGGCATAACGCCATTAACTATATGAGACTATTTTTTAATTTTCTAGAGTTAGCTACTTCTTTGATTTGTAGCATAGTTGACTGACAGAAATTTTGTGCTTGGTGTTGCAGTTGAGGAACTTGGTTTGGGCAACATCAAAGCATGATGTTTACTTTATGTCACATTTTTCTGTTACTCATTGGTCTGCATTAACTTGTAACAAGACTGAGGTTCTTAATGTTTCTGGTCATGTCGCACCATGTGAGGTGATTCTCATGATTCCCTCTATTTTGGCTTGCTTCCTGTTTCTATCTCGATCTCTCTGTGTTGTGTGCGTGTGTCTTAAAACGAGAAAAACTTGTATTTCTGTATTTTTGGTCTTCTATGAATTAATTCGATGTCTTTGCTCCATATAGAAACATCCCGGAAGTCTACTAGAAGGATTTACCCAGACTAAAGTTAGCACACTTGCAGTAAAAGATAGGTTGCTTGTTGCTGGGGGGTATGAGGGAGAACTCATTTGCAAGGTAACTTAGTTGAGTTTACTTGTGTGACATTTACTGAAAGTGTGAGAGTTCAGAAATTAGTTAGCCTTGGTTTGTTGCTTGAATTCCCACTTTTTATGTCCAAGACAGAAGTTTGGTTTCCGTGTATGTATGAGAATTTTTTATTTTCAACTTCACTTCTAGATTTTCTGCTTTACTGTTTTGTTTTTCGTACATTGAACTCGCTTGCTCGCAGCCCTGATAAGTATTTGCTGTAAAAACCTGTGAACTGTATGAAGTATCGTGAAAGTAACTACCATGTTTCTTAGACGATGGAACTTTTTCAGAATGGTGTAGGGAAATGTATATCGAGATGGAAGAATGCTTTGGTGTTATACCTTTTTTAGTAGTTGTCTTCTGTTGCTTTGAGTTTTGTGTTAATCTGAATACGGGCATTGACGACGAATCACTTCTTTTTTGCCACAGAATTTAGATAGACCTGGAGTTTGCTTCTGCACGAGGACAACAGACGTTAACGCACTTACTAATGTAGTAGAGATCTACAACTCTCAGAGGTATTCTCGTTTGCCCTCGTGTTGGTGTTGGGATCTATTCACTTACTGAGCTTGAATCTTATGGAATTATGGTACTCCCCCCTTGCCCAACAGTGGTGCAGTTCATTTCACAGTTGCCAACAATGATTGTGGAGTTAGAGACTTTGATATGGAAAAATTTCAGCTATCTAAACATTTCAGCTTTCCTTGGCCAGTGAATGTAAGCCCCCTCTCCCTCTCTCCTGCTCTTCTCATGGTAGAGTTTAGACAGGTTAAAAAGTTCCCATCTTTTTGGTGGCAGTATTTTCCATCACTTGATCGTAGTGATTTATGTTTGAATTAGGATCATCTGAACTGCTATCTGCAAATATTGTCATGTGATTATCCCTAAGATAAGTCTTCCTATGGGGCTAAGTTGAAGATGTAAGAGGAGAATTTGGTACCTAAATACGTGATTTTATGTTTAAGGTTTTGCAGCTAAAGGTGTATCTAAAATAACACTCGAACCATCACCTTTTATTTCTCTTTTGGTGTGGGAGTGGGAATCCTGGCATTACTAGGCAGCTGCTTGTATCTTGCTTCATTTCTGTTGATAATGGTAATAAGTCCGCATTGAAGTGGTAGTTTGGAATTTGCAATGTTTTATTTATTTATTTTTATTGCAGCACACTTCCTTGAGTCCTGATGGTAAACTTCGTATAATTGTTGGAAATAACCCAGAGGGTATGTTGGTGGACTCCGGAACTGGGAAGGTAATTTGTCTGTTATTGCTTTCACCCTCTCCCTCTTCTGAAGTATTTTTAGTAAGCAGTGTAGCCTGAAAAGTTGGTATAATTTGAATTTTTATACTTTTGCAGATGGTCGCGTCTTTGGTTGGTCACTTGGACTTCTCATCTGCATCAGCATGGCACCCTGATGGCCTCACCTTTGCTACCGGGAATCAGGACAAAACCTGCCGAATTTGGGATGCCCGAAACCTATCCAAGTCAGTGACGGCTTTGAAGGGGAATCTCGGAGCCATCCGATCGATTCGCTACTCATCCGACGGTCATTTCATGGCAATGGCAGAGCCTGACGATTTCGTCCATGTTTTCGATGCCAAAAGTGGGTATGAGAAGGAGCAAGAGATCGATTTCTTTGGCGAGATATCTGGCATGTCTTTCAGTCCTGACACGGAATCGCTCTTTATTGGAGTGCATGCCGATTTTGGAGTGCGTGCCGCTATTGGAGTGTGGGACCGTACATTTGATGGCCTTCTTGAGTTTGGCCGACGAAGGAATAACTCATGCCCTGATTCTATCATCTGAGTGGGTGATTGGACCTCTCTGCAAATAAGTGTACAAATAAATATGCAAAAGGGGGCTCTCTCATTCTATCATCTCAGTTTGGCATAAAAATGTAATTAATGGGTTGTGGGATTTAGGTTGTAGTGTTCTTTTTGTAGGAGTGTTCTGTTTGGAGTGATTATGAGTCGTCGGAGGCAGGGTTGTACCGAAGGCTGAGAAGCGGTGGTAATGCAAACAGTGAAACTTGAACTGGGTTTGCTCAAAGATGTGTCATTTTAGGTCCTGATTTTGAGAAATTGTAATGGTTACATTTTTTTGGAATAACTATATGCTTATATTTTGTAATGGTAAATATTTTGTAATGGTTTTTTTATAAAACTCTTTGTAGACCAACTTTTGTATGAAAAATGACAAAGTCTCATTCAAGAGGTTAGCTTCGGCCTCTAAAACTTATGAGCCAACCTTAATTATGTTGTAGGATTCATGTGCGTCGGTCCGTTCCAGCTACATTTCGTGCATGAAAGTATGTGTCGACTTTCTTCAATTAGGAAGAATGACTTTTAGACACCCAAACACGATGCAAGATTTTCACTAAGTCAATCTTGGAGTGCAAAAATATTTCACCCAAAAAAAAGATTAAAATATTTCAATCTTGAAACGTAATTGAAATTGTTCATTTTGTGGAGCTTGATACGTAAAATAGTTTTGTGAAAATTCAAATTGATTGGAAACTCATTTGTATAGAGTTGGGTTAAAGATGTCCAAGTATATTTATGTTTACAGGGATTGTTCTACAAGTTGAGCTCTACAAAGCAAATTACTGTTCGGATCATATATAGTTGGTGCTCGAAACAGTGTCTGTTTCATGGGAAAGTCTTCAATACACACCCCTTTAAGGTGTGTACCATATGCACCTATTGTGTGGTTCATATTGTGCCACCTCATAAAAAATTACTTGTAAGACCGATCATTCATAACATTTTATTTCGTATCGTAACTTTTATACTAAAAATTCGTAACTTTTCAACAATATGATTCGTAACTTTTTAGTAGTAGATTCGTAACATTTTGGGATTCATAATATTTTGGTGTATTTTAATAAGGGTGCATATGATACACACCCAAATAAGGGGTGTGTATTGTAGCACTTCCCTGTTTCATAGATGCAACAAGCTATTCCGAGACCATTCAATACGAGCTATTTTCCCAATTGATTTTTTTAACTTTTCGTCGACACTGTTAGGATTAAGCCTTTGTTGCGATCAGAGGAATAAAAAGTGCATAAAATAGCGATCAAAATTGAAAATATTCAGTGAGACAATAAAACTACCTTTTTCGATCTTCTAATTTTTTTTTTCGTCTATAGGGCATTTTCCCCCCTTCCTAATCGTAATTTTATGGTTCTTAGATTTGTTTTGTTGAAACGAATCTTTAATCGAAGAAAAGCATTGGACTGTGTTTGATCAAGACCCATTGGACAGAATTATTCTTGATATATATTTTTGGAGCTCCTTTCCAAGTGGGCGTATTTGTTGCGATGGATGTCAGGGGAAGACACCAGAATCAGGGCCCGGTTGTGCCCGTGACCAGAGCAACGTTTTGAGGCACAAAACGTAATTGAAATCATTAATTATTACGTGTGGAGTTTCAGATTAGAACAATCTCATAAAAAGTTAAGTCAATCAGAAGCACATTTGTACATAATAATTACTCCCTCCGTCCCTTAATTTGTGTCCAGTATTTCATTTTAGGCTGTCCCTTAATAAGTGTCCATTTTGTAAAGTTAGGGGGGTAAAAGTTGATGCATTGTCTATTTTGTCCCTAAAGGTAGATTTCATTTTAAAAAGTTAGTGAGTAAAAGTGTAATGATGATGGGTAAGTAGGAAAAGTGAAGGAAAAAGTTGATGTGAAAGGTATAATGATGATGTCTTTTTAATAAGTTGGAGTTACGAAACAAGACACTTAAAAAGGGACGGAGGGAGTAGCAATTAATGTCAAAAAAATAAAACTCGGAAATATGATTCGTTCATTAGGCTACCAAACGTCCAATCGAATTGATATTTTTAGGATTGTTCAATGCGTCAAGCTAGTAAACGGTGGTTTACATCACGTTTTGAGGCTTGAGGTAGTGCTCGTTTCATGGGCACAAAAAACCATCGCAAGGCCACTTAATTAATACGTGATATTTTCCCTTTAATCGAACCTATTGCTGGAGGAGGGTCGAATTAATTTTTTCTCAAATTAATTGAGATGTTCGTAAACTAACTCAAATACTGTCAATTACGAGGGGAAAAAAAAAATCAATGCTAGATACACATACATTACAATATGCATGCACATTTACACTTATTAATTTCTTTTGGGCCCACACGATACGCTGGAAGTATGTGTGTGCGTCGTGGGTGCCTATGGCGTTTCCTATCCTATAAATGTGTGGAGAAGAGAGTGGGAGAAAAGTAAAAGGGAATATTATTTTTGAAAATTTGAATGAGTAGATCCGTTTTCGAAACTATCGAGTTTATCAAACGTCAATAATTCACTGATTGAAGAATATTATTTTTGAGAAAACGACGGGAAAAATAATTTTGAAGAATGCACTTCAAAAGCAAATCCATTTGATTATAAAAAAAAATGAAAATCCATTTGATAATCTGGTTATCATTGTTTCGACTGACTTGATTTTTTGCTCGGTTATTCTACTCGTCGACCCTGACAAGTTGAACCGTGCGGATTTATTATTTTTGATAATCCATGTTCCCAATGAGCATCATATGGTAGAGTCTCACCACTGGATGTAGTTTTTATGTTATCTTTTGGGATGTTTTTTCTTCTTTATTTTTTCTTTTGCAAAAACCCTATTTTGTATACATAATATTTTTTATGTCTATTTTAAACTTTATTCATCTTTAATCAGTTTTAATGGTTAATCTCAACAGCATAATTTGTTTTTATAAAAAAAAAAAATTAGTAAGGGACGTGGGCTAAATTTGTAAGAAGGTAAGGAAATTTTTTTTTCCTTCTTTTTCTAAGGTTTCAACTGAGCCATTCCCTCACGGGTTTCTTTCAAAAATGAGATTGGCTCGAGATAGCCCCTAAGGATTGCACTATGCGGTGTGTGTGAATGCTAGTGAATTTGTGTGTGTAAATTGTACCAGTATTGGGTAGTAGTCGAGTAGACACATTGGACTGTTCTTGATCAAGACAAATTGGACCGTTCTTGATATTTTTGGAGCTCCTTTCAAAGTGGGCGGTCCTTCACGTTAGTGGAGGGACCGTTTCCAGGAGGTGTAGTCGTTGCGATATTTAGGGAAGAAATTACAATCAGGCTCCTCTGTGCCCATGACATAAGCAAAGCCACAAAATGTAATTGATATCGTTTACTCTGTGGTGCTCGAGAAGCAGAATAATCTCGTAAGAAATCAAGTCGATTGGAAGCACATTTGTACACTATCATACAGGCTCCGTTTGTTTTGAGGTAAAACGTTTGATTGTGAAATGTTCATGTAAAAATATTTATCGCAAAAACTTTTTTACACCTCTCATGTCTGTGTTCAGCGGAGACCTCAAGCCAAGTTTTGACAAAAAAAATAAAAAAAAAGGGTATCGCAAAGAAACGTTTTACACGATTGGGGAAGCATGTTGGGCACATAGGCCTTGTTGTGCCTTAAAAAAAAAAGGGTATCTCATCCCATCATGTTCATGAAATTGTCGTGCCTTCAACTGGGGCGATAATTAAAATCAAGAATAGATAGATAGAACTTTAAGCACTTTATACTACCTTCGCCAATTGCTATATTTCACAATCTAGAATATTCTCTATGATTTGAAAATTTTTGTTTAATAAAATTAATTGAGATCTATCAAACAACATAATATATTAGAGAATATTCTAGGATTTGAGTCGATAGAATTAAGACTCAATAGCATTTTGGTTTAAATAAATATACTTATGCTTTTTGTGGATAGGTGTCTATGTAATTGCTAAAAAATAAAAAATAAAAATTTAGTGACTAGGACGTCTTTGACGTATTTCGTGTGTGGAACCGTTGGTTTGAAGCAAAACCAGCATTTTCAACCATTGATCCGTCAATTTATTTGCCGAATGAGCAAAGCCAAACCTTCCCATCTTCAAATCTTCATCAATTAAATCGGCCCCAGTAAGGCCAGACAAGTAAACGGAGGAAGGAGGTGGAGGGCGCAAGTGGAGCACAACAAGGCTAGGAGGTGAAGAAAAGGGAGGCTGGAGGAAGGGGGGAGGTGGAGGTGAGGAGTGGCAGCCACCCGCACCCCCACCCCCCTCTCCCAAATAAAACCCTAGAAGGAGAAAGGTTTAGAAAAAGAGGCTCTCAAGTTTAAATTGTTTATTTCGTGGAGCTCCAAATGTAGAACAATTTCGTAAAAAATCAAGTTCAGAAGCACATTTGTACAGAATTATTAACAATGTCAACAAAAACAAGCTCTAAAAATGAACTGTGGTTGTTTGTATCGTGTTTTGAAGCCCGTTTCACAGGCACATGCAACAAGCTATTGCGATAGCAGTCAATATATGCAACAACCTATTGCTAGAGGATGGTGAAACTAATTTCGATGCTCGTAAGCTGGAGGAGAAACTGATCACAATTGTGAAAGTGCAAAAAAAAAAAAAAAAAAGGGGACACATACAATATGCGGAAAGTCTACAGCCACCGCATGCCATGTGGGGCTCACTCCAGGTCCTGTACGGATGATCCAAGCCGTTCAATAATTTAAAAAAAAAACGAGTGGGGAACGCGAAACATCAGCTCAATCTGATATGTGTAAGTGCTCAGATCAAGCTTCACATCTTTTTGTACACCAGAAAACCAATCTTTCTATTTTTTCGGATTTTCCAAAGATGACAAGCTTGATCCGAGAACTTACACATATCGGATTGAGCTGTTGTTCTGCGCTGCCCACTTAATTTATTTATTTTTAATTATTGAACAATTTGGATCATCTATGCGGGATATGGAATGGACCCCATACGACATACGGTGATCGGCTACCGCATTTTCGGGCGGTGGCTGTAGCGTTGCTCTACAATATGCATGCACATTTGGACTGATAATTTCTTGTGGGCCCGCACTACGCTGGAACTTGGAAGTATGTATGTGTGTCGTCGGCCACTGCTTTGCGTAAGACTATACTTTTGTGAAAGAATTTTCTTTAAAAGTTGCAACTTGCAAGGGGACGGACCACTGGCTCCATTTCTAGGTCTACCCATGGAATTAATTGGTGATATTTTTGGAGCTGATCAAAATTTCCAAGTTGGCGGGGACCACCTCCATCAGGTGTAGACGTTTCGATATTGAGGGAAAAGAAAATTAGCCTTGTTGGTTTTGGCTTTTAGATTTTGGATTTTAGATTTTGAGTGGAGAGAGATAGAGAGAGAAATGAGAATAATAATTGAAAAAATTGATTGGAGACCATACGCTGAGAGAGAATCCAAAAACCACAACGAACAAGATCTATTGATAATGCAATAATGCAAATACTATTACATGGACCTCTCCTGAGTTTTTTTTTCCAAAAACCACATATATTCCCTCAAGTTTTTAAAATGACAATATGAGTTTCCTACGTATTAATTTAACGATGTTGGACTCCAGCAGTTGGTAAAACTTGAGAATACTCTCCCGCACATAAATCTTTTCGACAAATCTATCATTGTAAATTTGTAATCCAATCCTACACAGATACTACTACTTAGATTAACAAATTTCACCATTGAGATTTGTACTTAAGAGCGTCATGAAAGTAGATGTCAGAGGTAAAGTTGGAGCTCAAATAAGGGGTATCGAAAATGCTTATGTATCTCCATTCATCAATATTTAATCCAAAGGTCCGCCATATTTGTGTGCGGCGCCCGGTCGATCAACTTCAAATTTGCTTGATCAATTTTCTCCACTTGTTTTTCATCAGTAGGGTATGATACCGATCGATCCCAATCTATTGTGTGAAAATTCACTTGATCAACTTATAAAAACCGCTTGATCAATATTTTTTATTGTGTAGATTGTCCTACAATGCCACCTTACACTCCACTCTCAATTGCTATTATAAAAATGATTCATTCCATTCTAATTATACAGACTCGCAAATGTAAGATAAGGAGGAGAAAAAATTACAATTGGATAAAGTTGGATACAAGGGAACTATGTGGATTGTCAATTGAATTGCCAATCAAAAGGGAGCTCAATTGTTTGGAGCCCATAATTTTAATTTTTAGAAGGCTGTTCATATATTTTTTTACTTTTTTTAGAAAATTCAAAAAAGATAAACACGGTCAACAAAAGCACCGGAAAGACTAACAACCAAATAAATCACTAATTAAAAAAGAAGAAGAAGAAGTTATGTTAGTTCAAACTCCTGCGTAGGATTTATTGGAGAAGATAGTAGTTTAGGATGACATATATATTCTATTTCCCAAGTGAGGATGAAAATAAAATTAGGGATAAGGAAAACTTTGTGGTTAATATAGAACAACTCTTTCTCTGGTGGAGCTCCTTTTCATTTTTGAAACCTGAGTGAGGATTTCTGTAATTATAAAAATCCTCAGGGAAGCTCGTTGGAATTTACCCAAAGTAGAATTTTAATTAAAAGACTTCATGGTTCCACCTGTTCAGTCAATTATCCATCTGCACTCACCCAATCTCTACCACTCAATACTGAGCTTGCTATTTCTTGTGGTCTGGCTGGATCTTTATCTTCTCCACTCCTACAATTTATTCAGGTATGCCATAAACTTTACTGATCTTTTGGTGTTGATTAGTGTTAGATAGATATATAAAATAGCTCATTGAAATCATTCTATATTAATGAGTAGTGTGTTTTTATGAGCAGTGGGATATTAACAGTGATTAGTATTGGCTTAATTTCATATCCCACCAATATGCCTAAAGATTGGTTGATATCGATTAATCAACCATGGAGTTCTCGAAAGCATTAAAGTAGGACTTCAAAGTTGAAAAACGAGTATGCCTAATTTATTCAGGTATGCTGCATGCCCTTATAACTTTACTCTCTTTTGGTGTTGATTATAGTGAGAGATATGTCTCGGTAGGGCATATGATTATCCTGATACTTAGTTGCCAACTTCGTTGGGATGTTTGTAGAGAGTTGTGATGCCGTTTTCTCTGTGTTCCCTTTAGTCTTTGTAATACTTATTCAAAAATTAATAAAATTTCTTTGCCATTCAAAAAATAGAAAAGAAAAAAGATTATAGTGTTAGATATCATTGACACAATTCTATATATATAGTAGGGATGATGGTGTTTTATGAGTAGTGGAATAATATTAGTATTGGCTTTCAAATCCCAACAATATGCTAAAAGATTGGTGACTTCAATTAATTAATCAACCATGGAGTTCTTGAAAGTATTAAACTGTAAAGACCTACGAAGAAATTGTTCAAAATACGCTTTCCATTTTTTCCAAGGAAAATACTGAAATTAGCTTGTCTACAGTCCCTTTTTCTTTTTTCTTTTTTATCAAACGGCAAATTTTATTACATTTCAAACATCCAAAGGCAAAGATTACATCTCAATAATCAGGAGTAGACCAAAATACCAAAATCTAAGACATGAGCAACTGTACAAAAGCATGCACTTAGGCTAATTATCAGGCTCTACAACACGTACTGCCAGATCTGACTAGCATGAGGTTCCGGCATAGGGTCCATCATCGATTTTGCAGTAGAGAACCCAACTCAAACCAATAGGCATGAAGCACCGATGCAATGTTCAAGACCACAGATCTGCTTTCGCAAAGCGCATCGCCGGCCTGCTCTTGGCATGAGAAAAGTTAGTCCTCGCAGCCTTGAGCAAAGGACGCCACGTAGTCGGACGACACGCTCAAGTCAGGCCCCTGTCCCGCACAATGGAGCTAGGAGCATTATTTCAAAAAAAAAAAAAAACAGTAATTTTCTATTCATACTAGGCAAAACATAAATATACACATAAAAGAAATTAATTATTAGATAACCACTTTTTATTTTACATGCATATGCAGACATATACGATGGGTTAACTTGACGGATTTGGTTGAGGAAAAATAGAATTACCATGAAAAAGGGGTTAATTCAACTTGGTGATATAAAATGGGTAGACAATACTCCTGAATGAGGGAGAATCCCTCTCTGCAAATGGTCGACCATTTTTCCTCCGACCAAATCGACCAACTCTCTAGACATCTCTCATAAAATCCTTTTGTTTCCTAGGAGTAGTGGATAGTCTCTTTGGTGTTTGATATGCTTTACTTTGTTCTGTATAGCTGTGTCCCCTTTTTTTAGTATTTTTTTCTTAACAAAAGAATTTTATTAATTTATGAAAAGATGCAAAGATTAACCTAAGACTGCCCGAAATCCAAACGTTGACAAGCGAGAGACCAACAAAAATGGGTCAAGCCCAAACCCTCAAATTCACCCTAAACAGCCACCTGCACCAAAAAAACAACCACTAAATAAAAAGGACGCTTCAAAATTGTTGAGATTTTGCTTTTGTGTTTTTGGTCTCTTTGAGATTGTAATTTAGGGGGGTTCCCCTCTAGTCCCCCATTGTAATGGTGTTGTTTTCTGGTATAAAATCTTAATTACCCAAGAAATTGTTCTTTTTGTCTTTTGATCTTAAAAAATTAAGAACAGTGGTGTCTCCAATTATATTGAATTGCCATTGGTTGAGATAAATGAAGTAAACTACGAGCTAATGTAGGGAGATTATTATCTAAAAAACAAAAAAAAGCTGCAGGTGGAAATATTTTACTTCTATTTTTGGGTAGTTGAAAGGAATGTTTTTTTTTTTTTTTTTGTTAATGGAGCGCTGTGCAATGTTCTCATCTTATTTTTCTGTTTACTATATTTTTCTTTTTACTGCAGATATATAATAGAGAGCTTTCTCTTCTAAAATTTGAGTTGCATCAACTAATCAAATAGACATTGAGGCATTGAGAATATCAGAATACATCCACCAGTTCTAGTGCCTCTTCAACTTGCTACAAGGGTAAGCAAGCTCTATATCTACCTATTCGGTATTGTTAACTTGTACACACGGGTATATTAATTATCGCATCCAATTTATATGTTGAATTTTAGCCAATAAATATTAGCCCATTTCGATCACTGAAAGAGAACTTGTTGAAGATATTAACTAAAATTCGATAATAAATATTTTCTACTCTCGAAAACAATGTAGGGCACAACTTCAGTGCATAGGGTATAACTTCAATAGCGTACATATTTTTTTAATTACTTTTTTTTTTTGTTTATTTTGAATATTTACGTATACATGAAAAAGTTTGGTGGCAAATTAGAATCCTGATTCCGCCCTTACCTCCAAAGCTTGCTATGAGTTTGGGTGGCATCTACATTCACTATCAATCAACGTCGGAGACGGGTTGGACAAACTTTTACGAGGCTTTTGGGCACGGTATTTGTAACGACCCATACTAGTTAACCAACCAGCATTATTGAGTTTTGACTTATTAATTTTTTTCTTTATTCAAAAAATTATGAGTTTTGATCAAAAATTTTAATTTTTCGATTTCTCTCGTCAAGACGAACCAATAAGTTGCAAAAATTTGACGCAAAACAAACAAATGCAAAAAATTCAAATAAAGACAAATAATAAGTTACTTAACTTTTAAATCCAAACCTACCCTAAAACCTTAGGACCAATATTGCAACAATCTCAAAAAACCAAGTCAACTACCAAACGTTTACTTATCTTGTGAGACCCCATGTGGAAAGAAAGTCCCATATCGGTGGGTAAAAATGAGTTGGTGCAGTATATAATAAGTTCCAACCACCTAGCAGTTATTGTGTAACTCGAGATTAACTTTTTGAACCACGTGGTTAGGCGAATAGTTAGCAGGTCAGCTGGGACGAGTCGTTACAGTTTGTATCAGAGCACAACCCTAGTCTAGGTGGAGGTCACCTCTAGAATTTACACTGATTGTGCTGTACAGAATTAAGTGTCACACCATGGTCACCAGAGAAAGGTTGATGGGACAATGCAACGAGGATGTTGCACCACAAGATCAGAAGATTGTGAGAACCCACTTTGGGAATCAAGTCCCACATCGGGAAATTGGAAAAGGATGAAATGTTATATAAGGATTTGCGAGCAGCTACTATATAACTTGAGGTTAATTTTTTGAGTCACGTTGTTAGGTGAATGGTTAGCAGGTCAGCTGGGACATGTCGTTACATATCTAGTGTTTATTTATTCTAAAATAATGGGCGAGTTAGAAGCAGAGTTGCTCATAATTTAATAAATTACACTCCCTGAATTGCCAAAAAAATATTCTCTCTGCCCTAAATTTAGATCTACCAAACAAAATTCATTGCTAGTGAGTTGAATCATAAAGACAATCTTTTAAGAGGTCCTAAATAAAGAAGATGGACAAACAAATTCGGAGGGAGGAAATGGTGTTTGATCTCATTGCTTCATCATTACATACCTAACTTGTGGCTCTAGTTTTTTATTCTTTCGCAGAAACTCCACTTTCTTTTACATAATCATTGTTGCTCAAAGCTCAAAGGTCAAATAGGTGACAATAAAAAAGAAGAAGAAGAAGAGAGAGTCTAATGTGAGATCCCGACTTCTAATGATCTTAGCATATGCTGCCTTTACTTTTTCAAGTTTTCGTACACTGGCGTTAATGTGAAAAATTGGTAATTGGCCCACTATGGCCTACCATCCGATCACACTTTTTCAGTTTTTTTTTTTTTTTTTGTTTGGAAAGACACTTTTTCAGTTTGAGTTAAAAAAATTCTTTGGAAAAAGGGATCCGAACAATAGTGGAAGCACCTTAGGGCCTATTTGGATGGAGTAAAAAAAGGAGGGGAAAAATAAGGGGTATAAGAGAGGGGTACATCTTTTTTCCCCCGTTTGGCAATTCAATTTTCCCCCCATTATTTTTTACCCCTTTTTAGTTTTCCCCAGTTTTAGGAATTCTCGGGTATTAATTTTGGGCTCCCCTTGAGCTCTCCAAAAATAATCCGGGTTTGGAGGGGTATTTTGTGGACAAAAATACCCCTCGTTGTCCCCTTTCTCCATCCACCATTCAACCAACTTCTATTCTCCATTCTACCTAAAATTATATTTTCCTTTCAAATTTATTCGAAAACTTCTTATTTAGTTTCAGGACTCTCTTCGGATGCTCATTAAAAGGCCTTAGAGCTAAAAATCCATTATGACCATTTAAGATAAAATTATTAAAAAAATAAGATCTTCGCACCGGTTTAAACAGATTGAAAATTAGAACACTTAATTTTTAACCATATTTTTTATAATACATCAACGGTGTAAAAATTAAGTGTTCCAAATTGCAATTCGTTTGAATCGGTGGGAAGATTTTAATTTTTTGATCATTTTATCTTAAATGATCATAATTAAATTTTGACTCTATGGCTTTCGTTGATTAGCTCTAAGAGATATTTGATTCTACGACTTTCTTAAGGCTAATCAATGAGAGCCCTAGAGTCAAAATTTAATCATAACCATTTAGGATAAATTGATCAGAAAACTAAAATCTTTCCACCGGTTTAAACGGGTTGAAATTTGGAACACTTAATTTTTTTTTTTACAAAAATCAAATTTTATAAAAAAAATTGTTTAATAATAATAGTAAATTAGTTAATTTGTTAGTAGAAATAAATATTACGGCTTAAATTGTGAAAGAATAATTAAATTTGCAATTACATATAAAACGTAATACATAATAATTTAGGGACTACACAATGGCAAAAGGGTCATTTGATAGCTTTTTATATCATCCACCCTCCTTATACCCCCTATTAATCCTCCATCCAAACGAAATATTATTTAATCCCTATTCTCTAATACCGCATCCAAACAATCTACTATTTAATCCCCCCTCTATAAATATCACATCAATGTGGGTCATCCCTTATTAACTAATACTCCGTACCCCCTACCATCTTATCCCCTTATTAACTAATACCCCCAATTTTTTCTCCGCGTCCAAACGGGCCCTTAGACTCTAATAAAACTCTCGATGATCAATGTCTCCAAAATCAATTGAGATATGCAAACATGATTGCATGCAGTCATGGCATTTGAACCAGAACACAATTACAACTCTAAAGTATCGAATTTGCTAAATAATGTAACGCACTAGCCGCTGTGTGATGTGATTTAAATTCACGATTCTATTACTAACATTTGTTGATTTACATTTACGGGGATTAGACGGCTCCAGGGATTTACATTTACGGGGATTAGACGGCTCCAGGGACACTGCAGTGCACTACAGGGGTGTAGTGCGGTATCACAACCGTCCATAAAGTATTTTCAATGGTCTGAATTTAAAAAAAAAACTCTTTGCAGAAAGAATAGACTCTTCCTGCGAATAGTTCTTTTTTTCAAATCCGAACTATTGATTACTGAGATGGACGCCTATAAGACCACGCTACAATTCTGTAGTGCACTATTGTACTACAAGATCCTCGAGTGGGAGAAAAGTAAATAAGGAACTATTACAGAAACCTCTCCTGGTTTTCTCTTTGCACAAACTTTTACGGTGCTTTTTGGCACGATATTTGTAACGACTCACGTCAGCTGACCTGTTTACTATTAGTCTAACCGCGCGGCTCAAAAGGTTAATCTTAGGTTATACAAATATGCACATAATGTGATATGCAAATATCGAGTAAGGTTACACCTCTGTGCTCTATTCCTTATTATATTCTCTTTCTTCAATCAAG
Organism: Rhododendron vialii; assembly: GCF_030253575.1. Lineage (NCBI taxonomy): Eukaryota > Viridiplantae > Streptophyta > Magnoliopsida > Ericales > Ericaceae > Rhododendron > Rhododendron vialii. The sequence goes on along the minus strand of NC_080559.1, from coordinate 2,055,304 downwards.
CCCAAATGTGTTTGAATGATTTAAATGAATTTGGATGTATGCAAGAATAAGAGTCTGTCTTGTGCAAATCAAACAATAGAGGTTTTAATCCTAGGCATGACCACAAGGAAGAATTGGTATTGGTACGGGGAAACAACAGAACCATACAAGTCAATTTCGAAGTTCTTTTGGGAACGACTTTCTTTACATGAGTGGGTTTTGGAACATGTACATGTTAGGCAAGAGTGCACATGGTGACACAAGGAGATGAACAATGAAGATGAGGAGAGGAGATGGAGGAGGAGATAGAGAGAAATTTCCAGACCTAGATCATGTAGATTGGGAAGGCTAATTGCATATCTTGCATGTTCGTAAGTTGTAACGACAAGGCGTGACTTATTGGAGATAAAAATAAAATTGTACTCTTAATCCCTCTCAAAAAAGATTTCACAACTGTGATACTTGTTCAAGTCACATAATATGCGTTTATAAGTAAGAACGAAAGCAATAGCGCGAGCTAAAAAAAATGTATTTAAAAAACATCTTAAATTACTAAAATTTACAAGATCGAAGATTAAAAACTTGTATTAGAGGGGAAGTGAAATTGAGAGTTAAATGCTAGTACAAATAAAAGTGACAAGGACTTGTTTGGAGCTTTTCGTGTGGGGCTGTTGATATGAAGCATCATTAAGGGCATGTACACAAGTCTAGGTATACCTAATATATTAGGTAAAATAAAGAGAAAACCTCTCAAAAACTCCCTGCACCAGTCTAGTCAAACACACAAGCAAAATACTTTTGCTCCGATGACTCGGTACTTCTACCGAGCTACTATTCACCAACAATCCTTTATTTTATTGTTCTCTCTCTCTCTATCCTGATGAAGTGTGTGGGAAAGAGAGATAGGATAATAAAATATAATATTTTATAAAGATATAGATGATGGTAGAGAGGATTGGTGTGAAATTGAGAGAGATTTTAGTAGATAAAATAAAAAAAATGCACTATTTTGTAGCTAAAATGCATATTCCTTTGACGTACATGCTCTAAGCATTGTCGGCCCACTGCTTTGAGAAAGAAAGACTTGTGGAAGACTTTGTCCACTTCCACCGTTCGGTCATTCCATGCTCCTACAAAATTATACTTCTTCGTCCCATAATGTATGTTTGGTTCATAAAATAAAGAGCTAAAATAATACAATTTTGGCAAGAGAAATTCAAATTTTTTTGACAATTGACTAAATATCGATGAATTCTTTTAATTTATAAGAAAAGTTTGAATTTTTACTTTAAAGAAATGTATTATTTTTTAGTCATCATTTTACGGACCGGACAAATATTTTGAGAATGAGATAGTATATATCTTTTAATATGAATCTCTAAAAATATAAAAATAAATTTTATCTAATCGATCTTAATCAGTTTTATCATACAAAATGTTTTAAAATCATGAAACCAAATATAAATGGGAAGATGTAAAAAATTTAAACATGACATAAACATTACAGTAAAAATGAACCAACAACTACTGACAAGGTGAGCAATAATTTATTGGGCCGGCAGTGTTTTGTGTGTGTGTGTGTGTGGTAGACAAGGTGCATTAATAAAACTAATAAACCATACAAGTGTCTAGGGTATCCAATCTCAACAACATTACCGTGAAGTTGTGAGTGAATACAAAACCGGAGAAATATCTAGAATACGGAAGTCTGCCACTTTAATTACAAGGCATGTAATTGGCCATAATATCAGCACGCAATCTGGGAATAAGATAAGAGGAATAAAGGAGGGGAAAGAAAAGAGAGGGGGGAAAGAAAAGAGAGGAGGGGAAAGAAAACACAATTGCAGCGCCTCCCCCTGCTGCAATTGTGTTTTTAATTAACTGTGGCATCCCCATCTTAATTTTGAGCATAAAAATTGTATGCTCCTGGAGAGATTATTCAGTGCCCTTGGCGGTGTCCCAAGCTTCTTCCCACGAAATATTGTTGTAGGGTTCTTACACTTAGTCACGAACCCCACAAAAATGTGTGGCTGAGGAGAGGCTTGGGTGTGGATGTGCCCCAGAGGCATTGAATAATCTCTCCATTTTTCGATAACACACTCCAATATTTAATTTTTATTGTTCTTGTCATGTGTATTATGTCCAAAGTTCTGAATACCGTTTCGGACAGGGTACCGGTTTTCTTACTGGTATGGTACGTATCGGTACCGATTAGGTACCAGGTACCGTTTCGGATTTACCGCAACTATAATATATATAATAATTATACATAATTATAATTCAATTTTTTTTTCATACCATTCAATTCATCATAAAATACATGTATTAAGACAACAAAATCCACATAATTAACTTAAATTCATTATTTTCCTTACAAATCCAAAAAAAGAAAAGAAAAGAAAAGAAAAACACTCTAGCATTGAATTTTACGTTGATGTGCAGCTGCACACCTCCTGCTCCTGCTATACAACTGTTAGTATTACTTTACCCACTCCGTCACTGCACCACAAAACCAAAAACTTTGGCAGGAACCGACTGAAGGGTGAAGAGGTGTGAAGAAGATGGAGAAGTTCATCGGAATGTCTCTAAAAGACTAGATCTGAACAGAAATCGATTCCAGAAATACTTTTCCTCTTCCCTCTGTTCTCCATAACTTCATGTCTTCTTCCCCTTCTTTCTGTTTTTCTTTTATTTCTCCTATTTTCTCTTTGGCATGTAACACGGGACTCGCCAGTAAGGCTGGAACTCGCCGGAATCGGATGAAATTACAAACGGCCCAGCTTTGCAAAATACTGGCCGAAATTCCCGGTAACGACATCTCGGCCGAGATTTGCCGAATTTTCCGGAACAGACCGGTAATCGCTGGTATTGGCACCGGAACGGTATCAGATGGTCAATTTACCGGAATCTCACAAATCCGGGACGTACTGGCCGGTACGGTACGGGATCCACAACACTGATTATATCCACTAGAAAACAAATATTGGAGTGCAATTATCAAAAAATAGAGTGCCAAAATCGATTACCAAATGAAATTTGTGCTAAGCAGAATATTCCTCAAACACTAATAATTTAACTTCACCCTTCAAATTTTCTCTCTTCAAATTTGGAAAATGTACCTCACCTGGTTGCGTGGCCGTCGGTGGCCCTCGTCTATTTCTGTGGTAGGGTCCATGATTTCTGTTTTAGCGAATCATTAAGTCGTTAATGTTTTTCGCTCCACACAATTCCAATTTCTCTTGTTGATAAAATCAAATAACATACAAAATATTTATTCAAACTAGCAAATGAGGGAATTTTTTTTTATAAGACAGAACAATTAACAAAGATGATTCAGCCTAAGAAGATTGTAAAGGAGTCTTCAGAATTTATCTTATCCATATATATAAATTCTGAAGCGATTTTGGACGTTTCGCAACCGCCCTAGCTTATCGATATCGGATGGAATTGATTTTTTACGGAGACCGTAAAAAAAAAATATTGAACAAAACGATAGGTTTTGAGTATCTTTGTTGGACCCGAGATGGGCCCAAAAGCGCATTGTATGCGTTGTCTGTTTGCGTACTGCTGTACTGGTAGCATATCTAGGCAAATATGACGGTGCGTGTTGGACATTTGCTTTTTGCCATGGTATCAAATGGGCCAATTTGGTGGTTTAAACTTCAATGAGTTAGAAAACGCTTTGTCTCGATATTCTCACTATGGATGATGCTCAGATAACATCTGTTGTGAGTTCCTTTTTAGTAAATTTTCATCTCTAGGCAAATATGACGGTGTGTGTTGGACATTTGCCTTTTGCCATGGTATCAAATGGACAATGTACCAATTTGGTGGTTTAAACTTCAATGAGTTGGAAGACACTTCGTCTCGACATTCTCACTATGGATGATGCTCAGATAACATATGTTGTGAGTTCCCTTTTAGTAAATATTTATCTCTAGGCAAATATGACGGTGCGTGTTGGACATTCACTTTTTGCCATGGTATCAAATGGGCAATGTACCAATTTGGTGGTTTAAACGTCAATGAGTTGGAAAACACTTTGTCTCGACATCCTCACTATGGATGATGCTCAGATAATATCTGTTGTGAATTCCCTTTTAGTAAATTTTTATCTCTAGGCAAATATGACGGTGCGCATTGGACATTTGCCTTTTGCCATGGTATCAAATGAGCAATGTACTAATTTGGTGGTTTAAACTTCAATGAGTTGGAAAACACTTTGTCTCGACATTCTCACTATGGATGATGCTCAGATAACATCTGTTGTGAGTTCTCTTTTAGTAAAATTTTATCTCTATAAAGAATTTGCCAATTCCGATAGAAAATCAATTAGCTATTACACAATAAATTACGAAAACTCACAATGGGGCTAGTGTAACGTTTATATATTTTTGCAATTATTTTTCAGAGGGTGCTATCAATATTGTTGTAACTATCTTCTCTATATGGTTTTGTGCCAAAATTTTTTGAAAATTGAAATTTTTTATTGAACACATTGACCAATATTTCTAAAGCCGCTAGTCTGATTATATTTAAAATTGCTACAGTATGAAATAAGACTCAACCAAAAGCAGATAAAATATATCGAGTGTAGGGTTGTCAAGAAAATGTTCGTAGGTTTAGGTTGTTTTCTATTATTTTTGTGGACATGCACCTGCTTCGCCGCAACCTAACCTCTTGGAAAGGTTCACACCCCAAGCGTAGGGCTAGGTCGTTGAAAACATAATAACCGGTAAGACCGGAATCGTTCTCACAGAGAAATCTTCTTAAGCGAATTTGGAATAGAAGTTGCGTAGAGAGTTGTGGCGTTCAAGCGGCCAACTTTGGTTTTTGATTCGATTAACAATATTTAAACTTGGAATTAAACTAGATTAGAAATGGTCAAGTCAAAGGGATCGATTACCCACGACTTAGCCGTCAAACGGTTCCTTCATCTAACTCATGAGTGGACCGAAACCGTCCGGATTCCACTAGAAGAATTAAAAGCTGAAGACTACTTATAACTTAATTCAAAGCTCTAATTCAAATTGAACTCATTTAATGCACGTGAAAGATGAAAAAGGATCATTCGCACGCGTAGGATTATCAAGCACGTAGCATAAGGCGATAGACTTCATTGATCAAAGAAGCCACCAACCCCATGATCAAAGCTAGAAATCATGGGTTTAATTCATTCAAAACCTTGAAATTAAGCTAAAGTTAAGAGAAACCATTTAATGGACTAATCCATAGGGTGAACCTCACCCAATGACCGAACCGATTAACTACTCACTCATAATAAAAAGACTAGAAAAAGAGTTAAGCATGGAAAACATGATTCACCGATGAAAACGAAAATAAATTTGATTTATAAGAAGATCTAATAAATAGCTACAACATTAATACATGAGAAAACATCAAAACACTTAAACTTACTTGAGTTCTTGAAGAAAATAACTTGAAAAGCTTGAAAGACTAACAATGGAAATCCTAGAGCAAAAACTAGAAAACTAGGCCTAAAACTAACTAATGGTCTTTTCTTCCATAAATGGCATACAAGCCTATTTATAGGGCTTATAAAATCAGCTTTACAATGGACAAAAAGGCTCCCAAAATATCCCAAAAATATGCCAAAAGTAAAAACTTTTCATATATGGAAGGTTGAAATGTTCAGCACAAAAAGCTGGTCGAAGGGCATTGGTACCAATACCTAAAAAATGAGGTATTGGTACCAACTCAACTGTCTTCTAATTCGGCATGATGGTACCCATACCTAAAAAATGAGGTATTGGTATCTCTGTGTGAAAACTGCAGAACAGGGTCAGCTTGGGCCATCATGCCTTGTCGTGCCCCGAGGCCTTCCAATGCTTCATTACATGATTAACGGGACTTGGCGGAGGTATGCCTTATGGCCTTGTACTCTTGGATGCCCTCGAGGACTATCTTCGATGCATTAGGCTCGCTTGAACCACTTTGGCACGTTCCTTGCCAACCTTGACCTCCGGCCAATCTCCGAGGCTTCTTGTGGCACGTTAGGTTTTGGTGACAGTGAAATGAGTACCGGCGGGCATTTGGACACTTGGTTTATCCCGGAACGTTGATTGGCATTCAAAACCGCCTTATTAGCACGTTTTACCTGAAATACACAAAAACGTACCTTACGTGCAATATCGCATAAAAACGACAATATATATGTACAAACACAACATATTAGAGGGCTTAAGCACCAAGAATATGCATTATTGGGTGCTTATCAGCACCTTAAGGCTGTTTTCTATTATTTTATTGGACATGCACCTTAGTCACCCCTGGATATCAAATTATTTTGTTCTATTTTATTATTAAATTCTGTATATTGTTGCCCCAAAACATTTTGAATGCAAAAGTCCCGTCCTTTTCTTTATTTTACCCATCCTGCTTATAAATATATACTTACGTAAACACATGCCTGCTTATTGGAAGGAAGGAAACCTTTCAAGCACGTTAACAACATGGCCGGCCACCTAAGGAAATACTTAGTTACTTACTTACACGACCACCTTATAGTTTTGACTACTGCCTAAAACACAATATCAACAGGGGCTTGATATTGGTGGCAGACAAGTGGTGGCGGAAAGCGGTGATGGATGCTGATGGGCGGCTTGGTGTGGCCTATTGTGGAGGGGCGGACGAGCTGTTCTCCGGGACAGCAAAAAGGGCTTGTTCCCCGGGTCTTTGACGGCGGCATGGCAGCAGATCGTCCTTCACATGGCCGTGGAGTGTGGGCACAGCAGCAATGGGGTTTTCCCCATTTAGGGTTTTTCTTGGGCTTTATTTGTTGGGCTTATGCCCTTTTATTTGGGCTTTAGACCTTTTCAGGTGTTTGGGCTGTATCCCATTTGATTTTCATTATGTTATCTGAGCTTTGAGGCCTTTTAAGTGTTGAACTTTAGCCCTTACGTTTTTCTTCTTAATTGGCGTCTTGCCAATCAAGGTTTGGATTTTGGATAGCCACTTGTTGCTTTCCTCTTTTTCCTTTTATGGTATGTTTGGATTGGTGTTTGAAATTTTTTTTTTTTGAAAAATAGTAGGAGTAATAAGTGGAAAGAGATAGAGAGAGAAATGTTGAAAATAAGGAGAATTTAGGAGGAATTTTTTGAAAAATTCTTTTTGAATTGTAAAAACAACGAGGCATTAGTTTTTGTAATCCTTCCTAGTGTTAATAAAATTCCTTTTCACCGTTAAAAAAAAAACACTATATCAACCAGGAAGGGAATCTTCTAAGATTCCTCTCCTGTTCAGTGTTCACTAGCTTAGTTTATTTCTCCTTTCTCGCTCTCTTGATCATTTTGGGGAAACTTTCTTCAGGGTCTAAAAGAACCTCGTGATGCATTTTGGCCCAAAGATCTTCAAATTGATCACGAAAACTCGCCTGAAACCAGTCTAGAATTTCTGAATGCAATTCCCTTGGATTCTCATCCCAAGCCTCTCTTAACATGGTGCAGCTGTCAATAATTCTCAACCTGGTCTTTAACTTATTTAGAAGATTCCCAGCCCTTCTTTGACCTGATGCCTCCGGCCTCAAAATGCTGGCAGGTGAGGCCGCCAGGAACTTCCCCACAGATATTAAGCATGGCAACACATGGCCTTCAAGCAAAGCAGCAGCAAACACAGCTACTCTGTGAGAATCTTTTTGTGATGGGTAAACCGTGCAATGGGGCTGCCACCGATAAGGGCCAAAATTAGAATGACCCAACTGAAAATTTGGTCCAACTCAGGATTATAATAAGGTTTGGGATCTGCAAGTGGGGCAGAGAAACAGCACAAGGACTTAGCATACTTGACAAGCCAACCGGCTTTCAAGCTTGTCACGCTGTGTATGTATGGTTGTTTTCTATATTGCAGTTCACTGTACACCAAGAATTCTGGGGCCAACCTAGAGACAGATGACCACCTATGGAGGAAAACTGTTTCTCTAACCATGCAAGCCAGATAGCGAGTTCTCTGATGCTGAAACTCTTTCAATGTGTTTGGCAACCCTATCGGCCCAACTGGCACATATAGCTTTGCCCAAGAGCTCCTCCTCCTCCAGTCGAAGAGGATGCTTGTCGGAGGAAACCCTCCAAGCAAGTTTTACATCTTTGATAGTACCATGAGTCCATGAAAATTCCTGTTGCAGACCACAAGGTTCCGTTAAACACTAGTTGAAGTAGCTGCTCTCTCAGCTTGGCCATTTCCTCCATAGTTTTCAATAGTAAAACGTGTTCCTTGCAGAATTCCACTTGGCTTATAGAAAGTTCAAAGCACGGCAAAGCATAAGCTACGGTCAAAACATCACTGCTTGGATTAGAAAATTTTGCACGAGACACTTTAGCAGATTCTTTTAGCTCCTTTTTTTTTCAACTTTTCTTCCTTGTCTCTAGTTTTCTTGCTATCTCCGGAGCCATACTCCACATCCAGCTTCAAGCCATCGGTATCTGCGTCGCCTCCCTCAAACTGCATTACAAAAGGGTTTGACGAGCTCAAAGATGCAGCTGCTGTGACTGTGTATCCTAGAACAAGATTCGTCCGATCACTTCTTTTCACCTTGCTCATGATTTGGATAACTGTAAGGAGCATCCGTGAGTAATGAGGACTCAAGGGATACTGTGCCATAGCCTTCCCTAGCGATGTCAATCTCCCCTTGCTATCAAGTGCTTCAAGAGTCGTTAAGCAACGCTCTGCTTTCAGACAAGGCAGCAGCCTCAGGAGTAGGAAATGGGAACTTAGAAACCTAGAATATACGCGAAATGTAAGAGATAAATGTACATAAATTAGTGTCAATGTACCCATTAAAAAAATTATCAGGGTCATTTGCCTTGAGAGATAAGAAAACGTGCTTTAACAGCAGGTATGAAGTTTTAGTTTGGTAGTGGCAGCTTTAACATCTTCATGCAACGGAATAGGTAAAGAGAAGGGTTGCATATGCTCATTTAAGTTTGCAACCAAAAAAGTAAAGACTAAGCATGATTTTGCATGAACAAGATGAGAGACTCAACAGGTTCAGGCATGCTAACCCCCAATCTGACTATTTAAGCTATGCTATTGACATGTTCAGATATGGCTGATTAAACACAGCAGAGAAAAAAAAAAGGCCAACTTAAATCTGAGAGACATCCTTGCAGGTCGGTGAACCAAAACAATCTATTATCTTACAAGGACAGCGTCAGATAAGGAAATTACCTCAGGAACACCCATGGATTTCAAAAGGAGGACGAAGCCATCAACAGGTTCTCTTAATATCTCGGCAATTCAGAAGTCAGGAAAAATGTTGTTAAAAACTGCAGAAGAGTAGAGGTGATAACAGCGGCCAGGTCTTATTCTTCCAGCTCGTCCTGCGCGTTGAGCAGCAGATGTCTTGCTTATCCATTGTACTTCAATGTTTCCATGCCATTAGAGGAATTATAGTTCTTAACCTTTTCTCTTCCACTGTTGACCACATATTTTATAACTGGTATAGTTAAAGAGGTTTCAGCCACATTAGTGGCAATAACAACTAGGCGTTCTCCTTCCTTGATCTCTTTAAACACACGACGCTGTGCTGATTCACAAAGGTTGGCATAACGGGGAAAAACACACATTGCACCAGCACAGAGACAAATGCCACCCCTTTTCTCCCCCACAATTGAAATGGGCTGGTTTGAGCATGCTTCTGGAGTCGAAGTAACAACCTGCTTGTCGTCGGATTCAAGATTCAAGGTAGTTTTTCTGGCCAAGACCTTGAATGAAGCAAGGCTCCCTTCCTCTCCAAAGAATTCTGAAAGGTCATTTCTGTTCTCCGTTTTCTGGTTCAATAACTCAACATCATCAGCTCCTTCGAAATCACTAGCTGTCCCCAGATCATCAGAAAAATCTGACTCAATATCATCTAAATCATCATGATCTTCATCGTAAGAACTAAACCTATCAGTTTGGTTGTGGCGTGAATTTCCGTGCATCTCAAATGCTTCGCTAACTTCACTCGTATCGTTTTCCTCAATGTCATTCTCTGCCGAGACTGTAGAAATCTCTTTCTCCATATTTATTTTTGAGCTATCCCCAACTATATCCTTCGAAGCTTTCCTCAACATCTGGCACAAGTACTGTACTTCTCTCTGACCAGTTACGAAGACAAGTATGCCACCAGGTGGCAGTCCCTTGTGAATTGACAAGACCTTCTTATAGGCTTGGCCAACATAATCCACAATCTCTGTCTGCTTTGAGAAGATGATAGTTACTGGATATTGCCGGGAGGAATTTCAATTACAGGTGGGGGATTATCAAATATACTTATTGCAGAAACAAAGTCATCCACTCGCAAGGTGGCACTCATCAGCACCAGTTTCAGTGGAGAGATCCAATTTTCAGGGTTAATTCTTTGTCCTGAAAAGACCTTACGCTGCTGCTCTTCATATACATCCTGTGATCAATCACAATATGAAAATCTCATACGGGAAAAAGCTGAAAAAGAAAGGAAAAGTAACAATAGAAGAGACAAACTATGAACTCTTCAACCAATAATATACTATGCACTCTCACCTGGCAAAGTTTATAACTCAGGAAAGCATTCCAATAAGTATGTCAGAGTTCAAGCTTCTCTCATGAGCCTCATCTAAAATTATGATCAAGTACTTCTTCAATAAGACATCACTCTGAAATGAAACAAAAAGAAAAAAGGAAAATACTAACAACAGTCTATTTTGCGAAAATAGCAAAAGCAGATTTTTTTATTTTTTTATTTTTATCCGCATTCTTCACATTTGTGTGAGTAGATAGCTAAAACGTAGTTCTCGTAGCAAAATTCCATCAGTCATAAACTTGATGGAGCAACTGTCTCCAATCCTGCAGTCATGCCTAACTTGATAGCCAACCTCCTTGCCTCGACAAAGACCAAGCTCATTGGCCACCCGCTCGGCAGTTGTATGGACAGCAATATGGCGTGGTTGGGTAACACCAATAATACCACTCCTAGACTGGTTTGAACCAAAGCCAGCTTCATAAAGGAACTGGAAGATTAAAAAGAAAGCACAAGACAATACCATCACCACAGTAAAAGTTACTACTGAAATCCCGTAAAAGGTTTACAGCCAGCATCCCAAGTACGTTACTTGGGGAACTTGAGTAGTCTCACTACAACCAGTCTTCCCACAAATAATAACCGTACTATTTTCATTGATAGCTTCCATGATCTCCTGCTTCCACATGACAATTGGAAGATCCTTCCTCTTGTTCTCAATCTCTTGTTTTCTTGATACATGCACTACAACTGGAGCTGTTAGACCTCTCTGTGGAGGACAATCTGCCAGGTTGCTTGCATTGCTGATATGCAGTTTCGGGCTTACAACTACCCGATCCTGTCTCATAAACCTAGCACACCATTACGCAACAAGACTATGCATATCATATACAAGAAACGAATATGCAGAGTCCTATTATACCATTGGTTTGTTAATCTCCCTCCTCTCACTGTTGAATGTGGTGGGGAAAGAATCCTGAGCATCTTCGCGAACGCAACTGTCATTAGTTTTGTTGGCAACTTCCTCAGCTGGAATGTTAGCCCATATCCATCAACTGCACCAAGTCCAAAGCTAGAAAATGATTCTTTGGAAGATCCCAAAGGAGTAGGAATTTCAGATATGACATCTCAGAGAGATGTCATGGGCTGCCACAAGTTATTCCTGTTGATGCCTTTTGTAGACTGGATTGTGTCAGAATCAGGTTCAATTTCACAGGAAGGACTTACAACAGCCTTTCTATTGAAAGGTTGATCACTATGAGGCATTGCTAAATCCACTTTAGAGAGTTGCACTGCCCTTCTACGTCTTTCGCGCACAGTTTCAACCTACAAAATGGAGAGGTCCAATCACAGAAGTTACTCAAGGGAAGTCTTTTAATGCTAAAAAGTAGCACAATAACCACTACACTCAACTGACTAAGGTTTCGTGAAGACCACATCAATGAGTATGCATCGTCCTGAATTTTATATTTCCTGCAAGTATAAATCACCCGATATATATCCATAAAACAATCATGGAACTGATGGGATAAATGGACTCCTCTGGAAACTAACTATTTAAATAGACCAAACTGGGGGCATACTCCAAGGTCTCGATGCTTTTCGATAAGAGAAGTGCCTTTCTCCTTCTCCTCCTGGGCATAAAAAGAGAATCATTCCAAGTTTGATACACACAAAACAGAATAAGAACAGTCTGAAGTTGCACAAGCACACCAACCTCTATCTTATTCAGCTTTCTTTTCTGACATTTTGTCAACTTCTGGTTTTTCTTGGTCCTAAGTTGTTCATTCACCAATACAACAATATTCAAACGACTGAGCTTACATAGTTGCAGAACTATTAAAATACAGACACAATGCTTCATATACCTGACTCTTGCCTTTCGTTTTATTTCTTCTCTTTCCTGGCAAGATGATTGCATTGCTATCACCCCCACCTTTCCCACTACCAAATGCAGGAAAGGAACAAGTTTTATTTAACCACATACACACTTAAGTTAGAAAAGGAGAAGAGTGACATATATTTCCAACAGATCTAAAAAGTCGTGTGCTTTCCAGTGATGTCAAATTGTGAATCATTGTGCTAAAAATAGTGAATCGTGAATAGTAAGATTCAATTTGTTTAATATTCTACATAATATATATTTTTTCTTTTCCCGCTATGCATATTCTACATAATCTTATTTATGAATGTACATATATAATACACAGATACTGATTAAAGGGCCATAAATATTAATAGAACTAAATTGTATAGATTGATATGCATACACAACAATGAATATCAGTACAAGTAATCAATTTCATGTTTTGACGGATGAATTATACTGAAAATGCTCAAATTGAATTGTCATAAGTCACTTCAATTCCAGATTCAACAGCATAATTTTGCATGAATAGAAAGCAAATTGCAAGATTCAATCAACGATGGTTAGATTTAAGATTCTAAGATATGAAACAAATAATGAATCCAAACCGATTATAAGGAACACCATCAAAAGACGTTCAGAAGTAATGCAATTTTTAACTTATAATAATTACTTATAAATATATATAGATATACATATTTCACCTCCCTAAATCTTCACCACTCCAAGTCCCCAGATTGTCCCATGGGCCATAGCTTGGACAAATGGCTCTATTTGTTCCGGATAAAGAAAATCCAACGATGGTGAAGCTTTTAAGCAACCTGAAAAGAAAAAAAGAAAAAAAACCATTACAAACTGCATTGATAGAATTTTCTTTTCCCAACAGACTTGACCTGAAAAAAAGTCGTAACCTTTTGTTTTGGTTGTCGGCGACACTCACTTGTTTTGGTGGTAAGTGTCTGTGGGTGATAGTGGACGGAGATGGACGGGAATATATCATGAGCAAAATATTACTCCATTTTAATTAAGCTCTTTGTCTTCTTCAGGAACGCCATGGTATACAGTAAATGCACAAACTACCATTGTATCTTCCTAGTATCAACAATAATTTAACAAATCAAAACACCAAAGATTCAGCAAAAAAAAACAAAAAGGATAATCATTAAAAAATAAGATAATCGTTGCTTACATGACCAATTTGCCGGCGCCATCGTCAAAGCTATGTGAAAGGGAAGCAAGCGCCAATGTCAAACCCTACAGTATTTAACTTTTGTCTAGAGTATAGAGAAAGAACGGATAAAAGGAGAGGTTCAATATTTTTGCATCTGCCAATGGACGTGGGCTTAAAAGACTGATGCAGTTAAGGAGGTATTGTTTGATTTTGTAGTTTTCCAAAACCTACCCTTCAACAGAATGGGAGTTGTTGGTCATGCAAGTGGACATAAGTAAAATTTTCAAGGACAATTGAGTCATGATGTAAAATCCATACAGCTTCGAAAACAGGGAGACCCTCTCGTGAAATAAGGTTGTTCTTTTGTACTCATTTTCCGGATCTAACCAATTGGGCCTATATCAATTGAGTTATTTGTTCATCTTAAAAGTTCTACTGTTCTAGTCTAACCAAGCATGCAAGATTCTCATTCCCAGTGTTCTAAAAATCGCCTAGGCAGAGACTAGCGACTAGTCGGCTGCCTAATCTAGGCGTTGGGCCACCGCCACTGCTCATTCCCAGCCCAGAGTGTACCAAGGAAAGTAATACAACCACTTAGACAATAAACTAGAATTAAATAGCAGAATATACAAAAATTATTTGTGAAATCCTTCTTGGTGTTGCTTACAAAACATTTTTGTTAAACTAAGATAACGTCATTTACCTTGCACCAAACTCCAAACACGATCGGTAGATGGAAAGACAAAAGAATAAGAATGTTAAGAGTTTTTGCTACTACAAACCCTTATGAGATGAATGTTGAAAATTTCAGAAGCAAGGTATTCCGTAGGACCGTAGAGCGATAGAATAAATGAGATGAGGCTAGCAAATCAACAAATAAGAAGGCGGAAAGAAAGTTACAATTAATCTAATATTGAGAGGAGAGAGGCGTGCAAAATGTTTGGGGAACACAAACCCGACATTGGCGGCCAAAGGAACACAAACCCAACCTCAATCCCAGTTGAAGTTTTTTGTTTTTGTTTTTGTTTTTGTTTTTGATTTTAGAAAGTAAAGAAAACAATACCCCACAAACATTCCAGTTCCAGTTCCAGTTCCACAAAAATTACCCCATAGACATGCAAAAACCGGAAGACAAACAGAGCCAAAGAACCAGCGAACTTACCGAGAGCATGGGTGGTCGAGAGAGATGGAGATTGCATGAGGAGAGAGATGGCCGTGGTTGAGGGGAAACCGAATGGAAGAAGGGATAGTGATCTTTTCAAAATAAAAAATGGAAGAAGGGATTTTTAACGCCAAGACAAGGGTTCTTAATAGGAAGAACAAAATCCCCTGGTTCTCCATAGAAGAGAGAGAAGGGAATCGGTGGAAGAAGGATAAACGAGAGAATTGAACAGCCCAAAAAAAAAGGGCCAAATAATTACGTTGAGTCCAAAAGGAGGATGGCCCGTTGGCAACTTGGTGGCCCAGAGGTTAAAAAGCATTCTTTTGTGCGATATGAATGATCAAAGCAACTGCTGAGGGGCAAACACAGAACCCAAAATTGAAAAGTCAAGTCAAAAGATCCCCTTTTTTTTTTTACGAAAAATTCGATAAGATGAATACATTAATTCGAGATACAAGTGCTCAACCATGAGGCTCAATAAATGTTACTACTACATTTTTTAAAATGCATGAGTAAATTTGTATGTATCCCAAGCATAAACGAAATTAGAATGAAGCGCACCATGCGATATGAGTCATGACATAGTGGTTGCGACGTCAGAAAATATTAAGATCACCATTCACAAATTCGAGAGTTCTCATGTACTCTTAGACCGTCAAAGACTCTCCCTCTCAAGAAGTCAAGCCAAGCATAACGATACGAATACATCCCAAGGCTTGAATGCAATTTCCCTCAACTAATGAGTACTCCTCCTCAATTAATGAATTTTAACATTTTTTATTATTATTTCTACTGATCAGATAAAAATGTATTCTTTTTTATCTCACTGCTGTTTGATACGAATATTGAGAGTAAGAGTACTTGACTGAAAATTTCAGTCAAGAAAGCTTCAAAAACTTAGCTATGGAGGTCTAGAACGAGGTTGTAGGAGATGAACTCAAGTTGGAAGATGTATGGAGGTGTGTGTAGTTCAAGAATTGAAGGAGTTTTGGTTGAGTTTGGTCAAATATATGCCTAAATTCAAAAAGTTGGCTATGGAAGTTCAGATATTTTACTCACTAACTTTTTAAAATAGAATTTACTTTTAAGGGTAAAATAGAAAATGCATAAACTTTTATCATTAATTTTACAAAATAAACACTTATTAAGGACAACTCAAAATAAAATACTGGACTCTAAATAAAGTACTAAGATTACTTTTAGGCCCATTTTCCCTGAATCTTTTCCAATTAAAAGTATGGGTCAAAAGTACATTCATTTCTAAAAAAAAAAACTCACCCTTTTGTCTTCATTCAAATTTATAGCATTTGTTAGTTTTATGTCAAAATTTTATAGATTATTGATTTGCCTTGACGAGAGGAATAAAAAAGGTATAAAAAAAAATTTTACCCTATTTTTTTTGGGAAAATATCAAATAAAAATTACAAAAACCTAGTTTGGTACTTTTCCTTGAATATTATTCCAAAACAATTGGCTAAAATAATTTTTTACTTTTCAGATTTCTCTCGTCGAGACTAACCAATAATCTAGAAAATTTTGACGCAAAACTAAAAATGCAACAAATAACCTTCCTACAACTTAAAGCAAATTTTTTTTACTATTTGTACCTTTGGAAACCCACCCCTTAGTACATTTGGGAAATCGCCCTTGAGAGGTTTAAGTAACAGGCTTCACTATAGGAACAGAATCCGGATTTCGTAAACGCGGGGGCCAAATTATGAACAATAAGATTTTAAAATTTCAAGGTTCGGAAATCTAATAGCTTGTTTGGTTTAGATTTTGAGAAAGATTTTTTAGGTAATGAGTGGAGAGAGTTAAAAAAAAATGAGATTAATAATTGAAGAAAAAAATATAAGGAAGACCATGCGCAGAGAGAGGAATTGAATTTTGGGACCCAAACGAACAAATTTTTTAAAACATTTAAAAGTCTAAATAACACCCAATACAAAATTTAGGTGTTCTTAATAGACAAAAAATAGCTAATATAAATATTGAGATTAGGAAAAAAAAAAAAACCCGAAACAACGCAGGCTTTGGCCTCCATGTGCCCAAGAGTCGTCTCTGGTTTTGATCGTGTGTTATTTTAATCCAAGGATATTCCTCTTAATTAAAAGAACAAAGAAAATGTTAAATTTATTTTGGGAGGATTAAATTCAAAGTTAAATGAGGAAATATCATTTGGAAGGTGCAGTGTCTATGTAAAAACAAAATTAGGTAATGTGGACGGTGGTCCGTGGGTGGGTGACATGGCATTGGATTTGCTGGCAAATTAAACAATAGGCAATGGGGTCGGATTATTGATTCGTATTGATCATTAAAAAAAAAAAAAAAGTTAAAAAAAATATTACTTCAACCCAATTATTTGGGAAAAATTCAAAAAAAATAACAAAAGTAGGGCTTTTTGGCTTTAAGGCTTTTTGTACGTCACATTTGGTTGAAAGGTGCCGTGCTAACAAAATTCCAAAAAATAAAAATAAAAGGACAATGTAACTTTTCACTTATTTCCTTTAAGAGATTGTTTTTGGTTGAAAGGTGCCGTGCTAATAAAATTCCAAAAAATAAAAATAAAAGGACAATGTAACTTTTCACTTATTTCCTTTAAGAGATTGTTTTAATCAGGATCGTTCAAAACACATTTGAACAGTCGAAATTAAGCGCTATTAACTTTATTTGACTCCTCTGTAAATAAGATTTTCTCATTCCAAAATGTAAAAGAAAGAAACGGACAAATGTAGCTTTTCATAGTCCTTTTTGGCTTTGGGCGCTGCTATTCGCAACCCTTTATTTTTTTTCATAGTCCGTTAAAAATTTTCAATTATACTCGACAGTTAGTTACTGAAATTGAGATATATTTCAGCATCCAATTACCGAAATATAATATTTTTTTCAACAGCTATTTACCGAAAATGTATGTTCGGCAGTTGTTTACCGAAAGTTGAACATATTTTCGACATGTAGTTACCGAAATATAATCTTGTTTTCAACAGTTATTTGCCGAAATGTTATGTATGATTTTCAACAACCATTTACGGAAATATAGTGGGCTATGGGAAAAAATAAAGGGCTGCAAATAGCAGTGCCCTTGGCTTTTCACTGAGCGAGTGAGAGAGAGATATTATATACATTCCAAGATAAAGGGCAAATTTCACTAATCTCCCTTGAGGTTTCTGATATAAACATATGCATTCCCTGGGATTTCTGAAATAACACTAACCTCCCGCCTTTTTTGACACAGTAAAAAGGACCCCACTGCCGTTACTTTTCAAAGGATGGTGTTAACATTGGCGAGAGAAGTAAAAAATTACCCTCATTGCAAAGGAAATAAATTGCGCAGAATTATTTGGAATGAATCACGCCTTGTCACTTTTATTTTTTTGGAATAACTTAAAAAACAACTAGGCGTTATCTTTATTTTTTATTTTTTGTTTTTTGTTTGTCAATGAAATTAAAAAAATAGAATTGTGTGAATCAAATTTATATCAAAACCGAAATAATTGACTTGTTTGGGTTTTATGAAATTACTTTTTGACTATTATAATAAAAAAAGCCACAATTTCCTATTGAAACAAAAGAAAAAAAAATGGAAAGAGAGTTTATACTCGTGGATTTATTTTTGTTTGCGAAATGGCATGAAGGGGATCCAACTTTTATGTTTTATTTTAAACTTATTGTCGCTCTTATGCCGCTTCCGCCATCTCATGCCACCATTGTTTTTTTTTTTTTTGTCTTCAAATCCACCGCAACTATCCCATTCACTTAGTCGTGGTTTGATTTAATAATTTTGTTTCTGTATTTATCCTAAAACAATTGTCTTTGTTAGTTTTGCGTAATTTTTGTTTTGCAGATTATTGGTTCATTTCAACATTCTCTAGTGTTTCTTGAATTTTTTAAGGACCACTAAATTTCAAGCATGAATTCATAAAAAAGAATGTACAAGTTGTGATATAGTTTGATCGCTTTGTGAACTTCAAGAAGATGGGAACAACGAGTTGATTAGGCAATAATCTAAAAAAAAGATTATTAAGCCAATCGATCCACGCCTAAGTGAATGGGATAGTTGTGGCGGATATTAAGACACGAAAAAAATAATGGTGGTTTGAGATGGCGGCGGCGGCATAAGAGTGACAATAAGTTTAAAATAAAACATAAAAGATGGACCCCTTTCATGCCATTTCCCAAACAAAAATACATCCACGAGTATAAACTCTCTTTCCATTTTTTTTTTTGTTTCAATATGAAATTAGGGACTTTTTTTTGTTGTAATCGTCAAGAAGTAATTCTATAAAGCCCAAACAAGTCAATTATTTTGGCTCTAACATGAATTTGATTCACACAATTCTATTTTTTAAAATTTTATTGACAAAAGGAAAATATAAAAAAATGGCAAAAAAAAAAAAAAGATTACGCCTAGTGGTTTTAAGTCGATTCATTCCAAAAAATGAAACTGGAGTGTGATTCATTCCAAACAATTCTGTGCAATTTATTTCCTTTGCCAATGTTAACGCCAGTCTCTGAAAAGTAACGGCAGGGGGTCCTTTTTGCTGTGTTAGAAAAGGAGGGGAGGTCAGTGTTATTTCGAAAACTCAGGGGAGGTATTTGTTTATGTCAGAAACCTCAAGGGAGGTCATTGAAATTTGCCCCAAAATAAATGGGATGTTTCCACTAACAAAAAAATTACGCATTTCACCGTTTTCGCTAACAAAAAGTTTCAGCATTTTACCATATCGTTTTCACTAACAAAAAAGTTGTCAACAATACTTTTTTTACTGCTATAATTCTACTCATAGACCCGTCAATAATTTATTCACTATCGAAAACAACTTGACATTTCTCAATAACTTATTCACTACTAAAATACCTAACAACTTCTCAATCACAAATAAAAATCTACAAATTATTCACTACCAAAAACACCCGCTAAAAGGAAAAAAAAAATGTTAACTAGGAACTGTAGCCTTAACCAACTCTTTTTTTTTTTTCACTTCTGACACACTATTGGAATTCGGAGGCAAATTAAGAAGAAAAAAAAAATGTTAACTAGCTGACCTAATTGCTAACTCTATTATTGGAGATGACAGTATAGTCTGCAGTTGAGGTGCTGCAAGTCACATGCACGTAACATAAATATGGTTCAATGGGATTTTACACTGGTGTCATGTGGCTATTGGTTCGAAGGAAAAGAAAAAATTATACTACTACTCAGTAATTGTTGCCAATTTTTGTTCATTGGGTTCATTTAACACCAGTAGTGCTACCATGCCAGCGTCGCCCCTAATGTGGGTTCGCTGGCAAAAAAATAGGGAACGGGTTTATGGATTATTGGTTAGAAAAGCTGGGCCTTTTGGCTTTTAAGGCTTTTTGTACGTCACATTTGGTTAGTGGCATTTTGTATGTCACATTTTTGATCCTGTACTTTGGACCCCCACATGAGGCTGTTGATATTTTTGTGAATATGTCCCCTAGTCGAAATAATCATTGCCATGAAGCATGAACCTCACTTCGATCCGTACAACTTTGTCACGAGAGGAGAGGTCACTCAAATAAGGCTAAAATAGTAATTCCAAAACTCAACAGGAAAAAGCATTAAAAATAATGATTTTCTTTTTGGGTAATTTGGAATTTCTTGAAAACACTTTTAGCACTATTGAAAAACATTTTTAAGTACAGCTTAGGTATTTTTAATACTCTTAATACTTTTAGCACGTTAGGGAAAAAAACCCCTCCCCCTCCCCCGAAACAACCTAAGTAGTACAATTTAAAAGAAAAAGTTATTTTACTTTTGCTTAAGTTGTACTCCAGTAAGGTTGTTTTCGAAAGTACTGTATAGTAGATTTGAAAAACTGGACCTAAAGTACGTATTGCTTATTTAATATATTTCTCTTAAACCTTCTAGTGAAGCAGAGACGGAACTATTTTTAGGCATATGGGGTCAAGGCTCCCGTGAGGATTAGGATTTTTTTTCTTTCAAATTTCAGTATTTATATTAGTTAATAATATTGGGCCGGCAGTGTTTTGTGTAATTTATTCAGGTATGCCATCAACTTTTTGTCTTCCTGTCTTCTGCCTCTGCCTCTTTCTTCTTCACACTTTATAATTTATTCAGGTATGCCATCAACTTTACTAATATTTTGGTGTTGAAATCATTCTTTATTGTTGGGATGAGTTTGTTTTTATGAGCAGTGGAATATTAACAGTGATTAGTATTGGCTTAATTTCAGATCCCACCAATATGCTTAAAGATTGGTTAATTCGTGAAAGCATTGAAGTAGGACTTCAAAGTTGAAAAAAAGAGTGTGCCTAATTTATTCAGGTATGCTACCTGCCTTTATGACTTTACTCTCTTGTTGACAAATTTCTATATTGTTGGGATGATGGTGTTTTATGAGTAGGGATAATATAAACTATTTGGCTTTCAGATCTCAACATTAATACGCTAATTATTATTTGCCTTCTCATTGGTGACTTCTATTAATTAATCAACCATGGAGTTCTTGAAAGCATTACCCGTTCAACTTTCTCAAAAAAAAAAAAAACTTCAAAAAAAAAATCTATTTTTAAGTTTAAAAATAATGAGTTTACAAAAATAATTTTCTAATTTTTTTTTTTGTAGGGTTTGATAGATTCTGATGAGATCTATCAAATAAGATCTATATTACTTTTTTTTTTATTTCAGTAAGCTTATTATTTTCAATCTTAAAAATTGCAAGTAAATACTTATGGAAACTGATATTGGCACTCTAAAAATTAATGGAGGCACTCCAAAATCAGTGTAATTCCAAAGGCACTTTTCTTTAGTATTTGGAGTGCCTTCATCAATTTTTGGAGTGTCAATATCATTTTCTATACTTATTATTTAAGGGGCAAAAGAGGAACACTTTCTGTAGTTGTTCAAAGTTAAATTTGAGTTTGTTAATATATTCGTCAAACTGTAAAGACCTACGAGAATTGTTCAACATACGATTTCCTTTTTCTTCCAAGGAAAATACTGAAATTAGCTTGTCTACGGTCATTTTTTTTTATCAACGGCAAATTTCATTATATTTCAAGCTACATTCACTATTTTCCTTTTTTTATCAACGGCAAATTTTATTATATTTCAAATGCCCAAAGGTAAATATTACATCCCAATAATCAAGAGTGAACTAAAACGACCAAAATCAAAGACACGAGCAACTTTATAAAAGCATGCACTTAGGCTAACAGGCTCTACAAACGCGTATTGCCGGATCCGACTAGCTCGAGGTTCCGGCATAGGGTCCATCATCGATTTTGCAGTAGAGAACCCAACAGCCAATGGGAACCCAACTCCAACCAATAGGCATGAAGCAGAGATGCAATGTTCAAGACCACGGATCTGTTTTCCCAAAGCGCATTGCCGGCTTGCTCTTGGTGTGAGAAATCTCCGACTGAGTCAGTTAGTTCTCATAGCCTTGAGCGAAGGACGCCACTTATAATTAGTCGGACGACACCCTCAAGTCAGGCCCCCTGTCCCGAACAATGGAGCTAGGAGTATTATTTAAAAAAAAAAAATTGTAATTTTCTATTTATACCAGGCAAAACATACATATACACATGAAAGAAATTAATTACTCCCAGATAGCTACTTTTTATTTTACATGCATATGCAGATATATACGATGGGTTAATTTGTGGAATTTGGTTGAGGAAAAATAGAATTACTAAGCTAACGAATTTTATTAATCTCTGAAAAGATATAAAGATTAAAATGATAAGGGCATCCGAAGAAAAAATTACTCCCTCCGTCCCTAAATAAGTGTCCGGCGCGCTAAATTAGGCCTTAAAAAAGAAGCATTTGTTTCGTTAAAAAAATTATTTTTTTTCACAAATCAATAGATAGCAATGAGTTTTATTAAATTGTAAAAAAAATTTAAAATTTTTAATAAAAATTATGCATATTTTGTAAAGTCTAGTTTTGCGCGTCGAACACATATTTAGGGATGGAGGGAGTATTAAGCTAAGGCTACCTGAAACCCAAAACATTGACAAGAGAGACCAAGTGGGCCAAGCCCAAACCCCCAACCTTCAAGAGAAAATGATGGGCCGGTCCGCTTTTCAAGTTTATAGCTGGGCAAGTCCTTGCCCCAGAAGTGCTATATCCCACTAGATCCTCCCAAAAAAACCCCACGCGCCCCGAAAGAACCCCTAATTTAGGGGTGTTCCCCTCTAGTCCCCACTGTAACGGTGTTTGTTTTCTGGTATAAAATCTTAATTACCCAAAAAATTGTTCTTTTTTCTTCTGATCGATCGTTAAAAAGAACAGTGGTATCTCTAATTATATTGAATTGCTATTGGTTGAGATAAACGAAGTAAAATACGAGGTAATGTAGGGAGAATATCTTTTAAAAAAACAAAAAAAAAACTGTAGGGGGAAATATTTTACTTCTATCTTTGGGAAGTTGAAAGGTATTTTTTTTTTGGGGGGGGGGGGGGGGGGGGGGGGGGGGGGGGTGTTAATGGAGCGTTGTGCAATGTTCTCATGTTATTTTTCGGTTTACTATATTTTTCTTTTTACTGCAGATATAGAGAGCTTTCTCTTCTCAAATTTGAGTTGCATCAACTAATCAAATAGACATCGTGGCATTGAGAATATCATAATACATCCACCACTAATTCTAGTGCCTCTTCAACTTGCCAGAAGGGTAAGCAAACTCTATATTTGCCTATTCGATCGGTATTGTTACCTTGTACACACGGGTAGATTAATTATCACCTCCAATTTATATGTTGAATTTTAGCCAATAAATATTTGCCCACTTCACTAAAAGAGAACTTGTTGAAGATATTAACTAAGATTCGATATAAATGTTTTCTACTCTCGAAAACAATGTAGGGCACAACTTCAATACGTATGGTAACTTCAATAGTGTACGAATTTTTTTTAATTACTTTTTTTTTTTGTTTTTTGAACATTTACGTATACATGGAAAAGTTTGGTGGATATTAATTAGTATAAAACACTTTTTGGTTAGCCCTAGGGAAAATTAGAATCCTGATTCCGCCCTTGCCTCCAAAGCTTGTTATGAGTTTGGGTGGCATCTGCACTCACTATCAATCAGCGGTGGAGACGGGTTGGACAAACTTTTATGGGGCTTTTTGGCACGATATTTGTAACTACGCATGCCAGTTGACCTGCTTACCCTAAATCTAACCACACTACTCGAAATGTTAACCTCAGGTTATACAATAGCGGGTCATACTTCGTTATATACCATTTCCATTTCATTACTCCCACTGATGTGGGACTTCTTAATGGGGTTTCACAATCTCCCTCACTTAAGATCGCAGCGTCTTCATTGCGCTCCGTAGGCCAACAACTTCCACCCACCAAGCCATGTGGGACAAGTACCCGCTTAATCACGTCAAGCTCCTCATGTGGGACCCGCCAAGTATGCCAAGCAACTCAAGTTCCTCACTTGTCGAGCCCATCCAAGCATTTCTTTCTATGGGACCTGTCTCACACTTTCAGTTAGTGTAGGCTCTGATACCATGCCAGCCAACCCGCTTATCCTTAGTCTGATTATAAAAAAGACAAAAAAAAAAAAAAAACACTACAAGAAAAAGTATATTTGCTAACGAAACAAAAAGATTTTCGTCACCAAAAGTGACTTTCGGCGATAACCTATAGATAGTAAAAATTAAATTTCGTCACCATTGTTTTCATTAGCAAATATACTTTTTCTTGTAGTGAAAGTAAAAAAAAAAGTTGTTTTTTTGACTATTAATTTTTGTCTTCATTCAAAAAATTATGAGTTTTGATCAAAAAATTTTAATTTTTCGATTTCTCTTGTTGAAACGAATCAACAAGTCACAGAAGTATTGACCACCCCCGCCAATGAAGCTCATTTATACGGGAAGATTTTTTCTTAAATTAGGTACTAACAGAGTTCTTCCTGTAACACCAAGGGGTAACTTAGTTTCATGTAACACGACACTTTTAGAGATCACCGTATCGGAGTTAAAAACTTCGGAGACATGTGACGCGACGGAGGCACTTCACAAGACCCTAAATCATATGAACACAGTATCAACGTGCTTATGTTACCTAGAAGCAAAGCTAAAGAGAGGAGTAGGGATCATGGCTAGAAACTTGGTCTAAGATCATATACTAACAATAAAAATTGGAGTATCCACTTTTTAAGCAAATTTCCCTTTCTGATGAAAGCCCCTGACGATCATATGTATTAGCTATAATGGTAGTGGTTGCAATTAAAGATTTAAGCAAATCCATTAGACCAACAAAAAGTTGAACATTAAAAAAAGATCGAAACCAAGCCTATGGTGCTCTCACATGTAAGGATTACGGAAGGGTAAACCTACATATTGAAAAAGGGTTTGAGTCTGGGAAGAATAAAGTTTTTCAAACCTTCATACTCAAATTAGCAACCCCACCACTGCTTCTCCACAAAAAAAATATTGACGAAAAAAAGAGAGAAAAGAAACAGATTGCAAACTATTTTCAATGGCGTTAACACGTTGTATCGCCTTACCTGGAACCTTTGTTGCTTGTAGAGGGAGAGCAGCGTTGGATAAGTGTGAGAGAGAAAGATGACTTTCATTCTTTCTAAATATATTTCTAGCCCTAGGACTCTTTGGTCTCCGCCGTAGGATTTATGCAATAACATTGAACCATCGAATTTATGTAGACATAAGTTTCAAAACTGTCCTAGCCTATTATATAGATAGATGTAGATAGTTATCCTAAAAAAATACAACCATTATAATATCTCAAAATCCATCCTTTGAAAATTAATCTTCTCAATTCCATTCCATTGTCTAATCCATTCTATCGAACCAAACGTACCCTAATGGGTTAAGGCCTATGGGAGTTAATAATCAGTGTATTCCACCGTTGGGCCTATTTTGTGGCTCCTAAATTTCAATTGGACCTATTTTGTGTAAAGGAGACTTAGAGCAATTTAAAATTATTTTTTTTGGGGGGTGGGGGGCGCACATATAACCAAACCAAACCAAACCGAGCTTTATGTCCCAATCACTTAGGGTCGGCTACATGTATCATTTTCCTCCATTGAGCTCTGTCAAGGGCTACATATATATAGGGGTCCTAAAATTTTTTGGGCCCTCATTTTTAGCCTTTTTTGGGGGTCTGAAGTGCATGCTTCTCTCGCCTATCCTCTAAGCCGGCCCTGTGTGTGAGTGAGTTGAAATATTCTATTGTTTGAGTGTGTAGGTATTTTTGAGAAATGAAGTTGTTTGTGTATTGAGTGAAGTTGAGTCTCTCTATTTCTCATCAAAATAAACCTGCAGAGCAGAGTGGAGGCGTAATGTAGGGAAACTATTGTCTCCAGGAAAAAAAAAATTTGAAAAGCTAGAGGTTGAATATTCTATTCTCTTTGAGTTGTCGAAAGAAAGTATTTTCGTTAATTAGCTAGTAATATGTTATTGCTCTTATCTTCCTTTTTTTCTAATTTATTTTCTTTTTTGCTACAGATACAAAGAGCTTTATCTTGTCAAATTTGAATCGCATCGCCATCACTTAAACATCTTTTGGGAATAT
The DNA here is from genome assembly GCF_030253575.1 of Rhododendron vialii. NCBI lineage: Eukaryota > Viridiplantae > Streptophyta > Magnoliopsida > Ericales > Ericaceae > Rhododendron > Rhododendron vialii. The sequence continues at coordinate 2,029,094 of NC_080559.1, read as the reverse complement.
CAGACGAAATAACCCCTGGCTGAAAATGTGTACTCCTCAATGCATATGTGAGAATTTGGGAGGTCTAGCCTTTGAGGAAGCGGTCAAAGCAGGGAAATATGTTCGTCACTACTCAAAGAACCTCCAGAAGCTGAAAGATAAATTGAAAGAACTTGACGATTGTATGGAAATAATCACAAGAGAAGTTAGTGTGGCCAATGTTCGTGGTGACGAGATTTTGGTTAATGTTTCGCGTTGGCAAACAGACGCAAACAAATTGAAAGCTGATATTGAGCAACTTATCGGGGAAAGTACTATTAAGGCCAGCGTATCTTGTATTGCATGCTCATGTCCTAACGTCGTGTGGCGGTACAAATTTAGCAAACAGGCAGAAGAGAAGATAGCGGATGCTGTTGAACTCATTGGGAAATACAACAATTTTAATCATCAAATTTCCCACCCTAGAAGTCACTACATGGAGAACCACCAGAAGCTGAAAGTTAAATTGGGAGATCTTGGCAGTTGTAGGGACATAATCAAAGGAAAAGTTAGCGAGGCCAATCATCGCGGTGACGAGATTGAGGTTAATGTTTCGCAGTGGCAAACAGACGCAGACAGTTTGCTACATAATATTAAGCAACTTATCAGGGAAAGTACTTACTTGTGTTCCACTGAATGCCCACGTCCTGACATCACGTGGCAGTTCAAATTTAGCAAAGAAGCAGAAGAGAAGATAGCGGATGCTGTTGAACTCATTGGGAAATACAACAATTTTAATCGTCAAATTTCCCACCCTAGGCCGCGTCCTCCAGAACGTGAATGTATATCCGACAAGAATTATGTTAAGTTTGATTCTAGAGCATCAATTTTCGAGGATATTATGGATGCATTAAAAGTTCCAAACGTTAACATGATTGGTGTATTTGGCCTAGGTGGGGTCGGTAAGACCACATTAGTCAAGGAGGTGGGCGAACAAATGCGAAAAGATGGAACTTTTAAGCAAGTTGCAATGGCAGTTGTCTCTAAGGATCTCAATGTGAAGGAAGTACAATCAAAATTGGCTGACAGCTTAAATTTTGAATTCAAGGCCAAGGCGGATGATCAAGAGAGAAGGGCAACTGAATTATGGAATAAATTCACGAACGGGGATAAATATCTCATCATATTGGATGATATTTGGGAAAAAATGGATCTGAAAGCAATAGGTATTCCTATCACGGATGGAAAGACAGGATGCAAAGTTGTGTTAACATCTCGAAATAAAGATTTGTTGTCTAGCAGAATGGAAGTCAATGGAAATTTCTCAATTGGAGAACTGTTGAGTGAAGAAGCATGGACCCTATTCATGAAAAAGGTGGGGACTACTATCGAGTCTCAGCTAGAAATAAAATCTCTTGCATACAAAGTGTGCGAACGATGTAAAGGTTTGCCAATTGCCATAAATGCACTTGGTGAAGCATTGAAAGGTAAGCAAGAACACGCGTGGAAGACAGCACTCAATAAGCTGGATAAGTACATGCTCAAAAATATTGTGGACATTGACCCAAGTGTGTTCGCCTCTTTAAGGGTGAGTTATGATATGTTACATCCCGAGGATGCAAAATCTTGTTTCTTGCTCTGCTGTTTGTTTGCTGAGGATGCTGAGATTCCACTTGACGAATTGACAAGATTTTGGTTCGCTGGGAGTTTTCTTGCTCAAAAACCTTGTACCCTAGAGGAAGCAAGAAATGAAGTGCATACAGTGGTTGATGCCCTCAAATCAGCTTCTTTGTTGTCAAATGGCAATGATGAAAATGTTGTCAAAATTCATGATGTCATAAGAGATGTTGGTATCTCAATTGCACGTGAGGAAGAAGCATTTCTGGTAGATCATGGCGCTCTTCGATGGCCACAGAATCCCCCAAATGGGCCATCGTACTCAGCAATCTCATTAATTTTCAAAAATGTTAATGAGCATCCTGATGGGTTGGTATATGCAAAACTCCACACCTTAACGGTTGTTAATAGCGAACTTTCAGATCTTGAGTTTCCAGACAATTTTTTCAACGGGATGATGCAACTTACAGTGTTAACTATTTCTGGAATTCGTATGCGGCGACTTCCGTCATCACTTGCAAAATTGAAAAACCTTCGGATGCTTTATCTGAATGAATGCGAGTTGGATGATATTGCTATACTTAAGGACCTAAAGAGTAACCTTGAAGTGCTTAGCCTTACTAAGTCTAGTATCGAGGCGTTGCCACCGGAGATCGGACAGTTGACTTGTCTACGGGTGTTAGATCTCCGAGATTGTGACAGACTCACGGTGATTCCACGAGGTGTCACATCCAATTTGACTAGCTTGGAGGAATTGTACTTTCCAGAAAACTTTGACAAATGGGGGGCCACAACAGACGAGCTACAAGATACCAGCAGGAAAGACAATGCGAGCCTCGAGGAGCTAAGGCGGTTAGTGAAGTATGGTCGTTTAACCACTTTACATATCCATATACCTAATGTCAAGCTTCTACCCAAGGAGGATCTAAAATTTGCGGACCTGAAGAGATTTAGGATATCAGTGGGTTCAGAATTCTACTATTCTGAAGCATTAATTTCTCGAACATTCATGTTGAAACTAAAAGGGATTCAGTTAAGAAATGAATTCATCCATTTGGTGGACAAAGCTGAAGTGTTAGTCCTCAAGCGAGTATCATCCGTGCATCCGTTACGGTTGTTCAATAAGTTAACTGTGTTAATTATTGGAAATTTTGAGTTAAAGTATCTCTTCTCTCCGACCACCGCAAGAGGACTTGTCCACCTGGAAGTACTAAAAGTAACCTCCTGTGAGATCATGGAGGGAATAGTTGGATTTGAAGGGCAAAAAGATGAAAATGAAATCACAGGTGAGGTGAAGTTTAGTAAACTAAAGCAACTGGAATTGACAAGTCTTCCTAACCTCATAAGCTTTTTTGCCGAAAAGGAGGAGATGGGAACAATCATGGGAAGCTTTTCTGCTCGTGCCCAACCTCTTTTCAATGAACAGGTAATTGAAGCTTTATCACTGTCCTTTTCGATTGAGCAATGACTTGAACAGTCGGCTTTAGTGCCGGCAATCCAATCCCCAATGGTGGAGGGACAGAGGGATCAACACTATAATTTTTTATAATTTTAATTTTATCCTAAATTATAAAGGTCACGACAATTTGTATTACAAAATTTCACATTTTTTTTTATAGAACGTACATCCCTATTGTCTTTGTCAATTTTCAAAAAAAAAATTCTCTTTTGCATATTTGTTTTTCCATAAAGACTTGTTATCTATATATATATATATATATATATATATATATATATTGTAGCAAATTTTATGTTTTAATTTCATTTCTTGCATTTTTTCTTTTTATTTGTACTTCATAATTTTACTCTTAATCACCTTAAGGCGTTTCGAATATCATTCCATTCTTAACTTTTAGTTTCACATATAGAAAAATGATGTCTAATGTAAAAAATAACCTCCACTTACTATTCAAAAGTGCCTTAAACAAAGGCTACACTTTTTATACTTTTAACATTTATTAGCAATTGGAGCAAGATTGCTAATATTGTGTAGTGAATTTTTCTTAGACTTGATCCGTTGAGAAAATTCAAACAATTTTATTTTATTTATTTATCTAAGTTACTTTCTTAATAAATATGTTAGGAATTTTATTTTTAGTACGAATTTTTTTTATTGTTATTCTACAACTGCTTATTCAAATACTTGTTGGTAGAAATGTGTTTAAAAAGTGCCCCCACTTATAAAGATTCTGACTACGCCACTACCAATCCCACAAACACTAGTTCAAAAGTTCATGTAAAACAAATGTGGGCTTCTAATTTTAAAAAAAAGAAAAGAAAAGGAAAAAAGAGGGGAAATGCTTAATTAATTATCCCCAACTTTGTCTGGGGATTTAGTACCCCTTCGACTTTCACCATATGAATGCATAAAGTTAACCACATGAGGGCATAGCAAGAAAAACAGAAATGGCGTAACAATAAGCACAAATTTCATAACAAGATTATTTTCATAAAATGGTGTAACATTTATCAAAACAATGCACACCAATTCAGCAAATCATGATGCATAATATTTTTCAGAACGGCATAGCATTTTCAAAATAACTCATTTTATGTTGTCCCCCGGCCCGTCATAACATTTACCAGAAATGGTATACAATTAACCATGAAAAAGCAAAACATTTTTTAATTGGGGCACACCCATAACGTGGGGGTACTTAATTAGTATTTCCCAAAAAATGAAAGGTTCTTATTCGGAGGACAGTGCACGTTATGGTTTTGATCTCAAACAAGTGGCTGACTTATATATTCCTTGTGTAGCAGTTGTTTGATAATGCTTGGCGAGCAACCCTTACATGGAGAAGTCCTAATGATTCGTCTATCAAACTACTTTGTAGGTTATTTTCCCTGCTTTGGAGGAATTGACTATTTATGGGCTAGGTAACATAATAAAGATTTGGGACAAGCAATCAATAGCTATTTTGGAAGAACAAGGGTCTTTCTGCCAACTGACGGATTTGGTGGTCAGATGTTGCAGTAAATTGATACATGTGTTTCCGTCCAATATGCATCCACTGTTAAAGAATCTTGAAAGGCTACAAGTAAAAAAGTGTGAAAACATGAAGGGAATAGCTAAATTTGAGGGAGAAATAGATGAAGATGGACTTAGAAATGAGGTATATTTCAGAAAATTGAGAACTTTAATTGATATTGTTAATTCTAATTAATCTATGATATTAATTGCTACTATCCGCTTTTTAATGAAAAGAAAAAGATTCATTTGCTTTATCGTTATCCTGTCATCTTACTTTGAATCTTTAATTTCATGTCGGTTCTTAGACCATGCTTTACATATGAATAGGGTACGTAACATTATCACGGGCAGTTAGATATGCCCCTCTCAACCTCTCTCACGCTATCTCATATACACACACACACACACTTCCCCCCGTTCCTCACACACCATACAAATATAATGAATGGTACTTGTTGTATAACTCAGTATACTCTGTTTTTCCCCCTTTCCAAGTGCAATGACGTCTTTCAAGTCCCCTTTTTTTTGGCGGTTAGGAATTTCTTTTCAGTACATGGAGGACTAGATATTTATGCTGATCATGTCAAATTGTTTCTTGTCCGAAAATGCATGAAAATATTTAGTTTTTTTTTCTAAGCAAAAAGAATTTATTAATTTTTATAAAAAAATTACAAAGATTAAAAGGATCAGGGGCACACCAGTAAAAAGCCACCCGAGACCTAGAAGAAGGCAAGACACCAACTGAAACACCAAAAAACCCAAATAGACTCAACATAAACTAGCCAAAAAAAACCCAAACGAGCCTCATACCCATCCAAACAAAAAAAACCAAGCCACTAATATCTAGTTGATCGACGATAGTCATGGCCTATCTAATTTGTTCTTCAAAGGAATGGTCTGGCAATTTTAGATGGATAACATACAATTTTTTTTTGCATATTATGAAATTGTGTGATGCTATGATTGATCCATTTAACATTTTTCATAGGTACGATGGGCTTATGGGCCTAAAAAAAAGACTTGATTGCTGAAAAAAACCCACATAAAACACATAAGCTATACTTTAGTTAAGAAATAGTACCTTATTATCTACACAAACATGTATCTGGAGAAAATTATACTCAAATGTAGTAGAATTTTCATTTGAAATTCGCATTAATTAGTACCGTGACGTAGTAGTACATCTTTTAAAATTATAAGCTTAGGATAAACTCTATAGTTTTGAAATGGTAGATAGCAAATAGCCATATATTCCTACTCTGCGATTTGCATTAATCTTACTGAATTATCCTTATTCGTTACTTATTCTAGTACTATACAATACTGTCAGGTTGCATGCATATAGTACTCTTAGTTAATTTTTATCTAGATTAGCCTGAATTTTATTTGCCTAAACATGAGCTCGATGTTTTTATGGATCATCTGTTTCAATAGTGCTCATAAATAGATCTATCTGAAATAGTTGCATTCGGCTTTGGACCGTGGGATTAATGCATTCCGTTCATAATAGAACATAGATTAACATATCGTCATCCTTTAATCACCTTTGCTCAAACTTGATAGTGATTAACATTTTCCCTATCGGCTTACTTTCGTATTATTATCAGTCGACATCAAAACTTGGCTATCGTATTTGTCCCAATTGCTCGCGCATTTTGCCAATGAGTAGTGGGAGCTGAACGTGGGTATATTTTTGAAGGACAGTAGTGGGAGCTGAACGTGGGTAGATCTTGGCTTTCATTGTAGAATGAATTTTTTTAGACAACAATATGCTACCTCACAAGTTATTCTAACTTTATCCACAACATAATAGTACCAGACCATGGAGAGAGTTAGAGAGAGAGAGAGCGAGGCAGAGAAGCTACTGAAAGCTTCGATCGATGGTGGATGGACCATTGCAATATGGTTAAAACCTTTTTTGGTTTTAATTTTCTTATTCGACTGAATCGACTCTGGATAATTATTAGTTAAGAATTTAGAGTAACTAGAAAAGATGTGTTAGCTGAAATCTTGATTTTTTCTTTTTGTTTTTTACTGAAAAAGAGAAGTTAAAATATCCTTTTTATTCGAATTAATCTAATCGTAGTTCAACTTCAGACACATATTTGAAAGAATTTTTTTTTATCAAATGCAACTAGAGGGTAAGAAGGGACTGCGGTTATGAAAAAAAAGATTACTGAGTTATAGCCAATTATCATATAGAACCATTTAAGTATTAGTCATCAAAGCCTCTAGGCAAGCTCAATGGGTACTAATACGGTTCTGAATACGGTTCTGAGTTCTAGTAATTTATCAAATAAAATGGAAAATTTGAAACTCCAACAAATATGATGTGTCTTGATATTAGAAGATTGAAAGGTGATTGAATTGATGAATATGTCTTCCGCAGCTCTTCATATTTTGAGACTCGAATCTTGTGCTTCTAAGCCAAGATGGATTTGAGAGCTTCATTGGACCTCATTGTCATTCAATCTCAGTCGAAGATATTGAGCATGGTTGGAGTTAGTACTTGCTCTAAGAAACATTTATAACATACTAGAATGAATCCTCATTTTAATTGATTTTAGAACTTGATTGGACCTCATTGTTATTCAATCATTATTGAATGTGTTGTAAACAACTTTGCAAGTTGCTTCCCCTGCCCGAGAACATTTAGAGATGGTTGGGGTAACAGAGATTCAGGACAAGCAACCACTCCCAGAACCCAAAAAAGAAGTTGAATCCTTGTGCAGACTTGTGGTCATTCCTATTGAGGAGTGTGACCAATTGTTATATGTATTTCCCTCCTATATGCTTCCTCTGAATCTGCAATATTTCCAGATAGAAGAATGTGACGAGTTGGAGGTGATATTCTCAAAGGACCCGAAGGAGGAGAAAGAAGCAATCGACGATGACATCATTGTGTTCCCTCGGTTACAGGTAGTGGGACTTCGGGAATTGCCTAAGCTCAAAAGTTTCTATACTGAAACGCAAGGGTTCTTCTCCCACAAGGTACAAAGGTCCTTACCCTTTTTTACTTGATCATGCATGGCCATGAAAAGCACATAAAAGCAGGCACACATCTATAATCCTGTAGTTTGATTGAAATTAGATAGAGATTTAATCCTTAATTGAGAGCCACTACCACCAGTGTAGCCTGTACCCAACAACATAATGAAGCCACACCACCGCCTTCGACCAACCCACTGTGAGAAACGACAGTAGTTTGAAGGCGTGGTTCAGTTAGGGATGTGGGTAAGCCCAGAGAGGAGGAGGTGATGATGAGAGGTTGATTGTTGCCATTGAAGAGAGAGAGAGAGAGAGAGAGAGAGAGAGGTTATTGACAAAGGAGACCAAACTGTGGGTGGATTGAGTTTCAGATGTGGTAAGAGTGTTTTTGGTTATGGGCCTTGGTCTAGATGTTTATTTGCTAAAAATGGCCCAGTCAAGTAACGATTTTTTATTTATTTATAAATCGAGTAACGATTCTTTAATTGGTCAAAATATTTCATCGCTAGTAAAAAAAAAAATTTGGGGTCTCTGAAGATTTATTCAATGGTTAACTTTAAGATCTTAATATTAGTCAAAATCTTCGAAAGACAGTTTTTTTTTTTGGTGACATTTTCAGAAAATAGTCGAGTTTGAATCACAATTTTTTTACTTTTTGATTCCTCTCATCGAGATAAATTAATAATTTAAAAAAATTTGCTGCAAAACTAACAAATGAGAAAGAAATTAATAAAGAAAAAAATTTTAAAAAGACAAATGGCTTATTAAGCCAAACCAGGCCTTATTGATGGTGTTGGGTTTGGAAAGTGGGTCACTTCAGTGTTGGTATTTCCCTTCCAATTCCATCATAGGATTTTGGCAAATTGGTGATTGGGATGCGTGAGTTGGTGAGGCAACGTCCATGCTTCAGGGGCATTTGAGTCTTCGTTCACTGTGGATTGCCCAAATTAACTACTGCCTCCGTCACTTTAAAAATTATTTTCGTTAATATACTGTGTTTACTGACGTGACAAAATTTTCGTTTAGTACAAATATTCTTATAATTTTATCATTTCACACTTTCAAATTTTTACATGCATAATTTAATTTCGGTAAATTTATCAATTTTGATCTTGGCAAGTATATTTAATTTATTAATATTTTCTCCTTTTATGATTTTATCAGTTTGTACAATTTTTGGTTTTACATGTGAAGTAAAATTCTAATTTTGGTATAGTTTACAAATTAGTTACTGTATTTTGTGAATGATTGTTAGGCCATCAGTGATTTCTGATTGTACGGCTCTAGAAAAAAAAAGACTTCATTGAAAATTTATATTATTTAGTATAGATTTGAAATACTTGATTATTTAAGTAATTATTGTGTATGGAATAGGTTTTTTTTATCAGCAAAATCTTTTATTAAAAACGGGGAGAGGGAAAAGGGGAATCCAATCAAAAGTTGGAAAATACACCAAGTGAGCCGAAGCCCAACCGCCTAAGGTCTAAATAGGTAATTATACCTATTTAATGTTTAAGTTTGAAAACTTTTGATTGAAACTTAATATGGTACGATCTATACATACATACATACGTATACATACATATATGATGATAATAATAAGGGCAATGTATGAATACTATTAGTTTATACGGCTTTGATTTCATAAAATATTACTCCGTAGTGTGAATTTACCAAATGCAATGGAAATTAAGTGCAACAAATATGGCATGGTGTGTCTGGAGTAGCCAATCCAAGAGCTAGCTCTTGCCAAAAATTGGAATTTAGAAGAATGAGAAAGGTGATCGGATTGAGTCAATATATCTTCCATAGCTCTCCAAGTTATGAGACTCGAATCTTATGCTTATGATCATATATAGATGGGTTTTAGCTAGAGTTTAATTGGACCTCATTATTATTCATTCGATCACTAATGAATGTTTTGTACACAATTTTGCAGATTGCTTTTCCTGTCCTGAAAGGTTTGCTTCTTGGTGGTTTAGACAAGATAACAAGGATTTGGGACAACCAACCACTCTCAGAACCAGAAAAAGAAGCTAAATCCTTCTCCGAACTTGAGATCATTTTTGTTTATGCCTGTAACCAATTGGAGTATGTATTGCCCTTCTATATGCTTCCTCAGTTAAAGAATCTGCAAGAACTCAGTATACAGAATTGTACGGAGGTGGAGGTGATAATCTCAAACAACCCAAAGGAGAAAGAAGCCACCAACAACAATGATACCATTCGGTTCCCTCAGTTAAAGACCCTGGAACTCGAGGATTTGCCTAGTTTCAAAAGTTTCATATACAGTGATGAAACGCAGCTCTTGTTCTCTAACAAGGTACAAATTAAGCTCTTTACCCCTTTTTTCTTAATTAATTAATCATGGTCATGGAAAGCACATAAAAGTGGGCGCAATCCTGTAGTTTCATTGCAATTAAAAATTTAAGACTTGATCCGCAATTGAGAATCCCAAATATAGGCAAATTAGTTTATTGAATAAACTTAACTGGAATATTAAAGTAGTCCTATGGTTATTTGTCACGCCCTCGATTTTCAACATAATTAAGTAATACATTTCAATAAAAGAGAAACCTCGCATATCATATACGTTACCCAAAGAGGTTTCCCACCTGTTTAATTTACAAACGAGCCCTTAAGTTTTGATAATTACAACTTTAGTCAAAAGAAAATTCAAAAGTAATTATTTACAAAACCATCTTTAACAAATTGAGATCTTCACAAAGATGATGAAATAACCAGTGATGTCAGCTTCCAAAAGTCTTTTACTATCAAGCACACAATGCATGCAATCTATTGCCCGGCATCAGAACCTGAAAAGAAAGATTTGGTTGAGCTACACTAGCCCAGTAGAAAATTCTAAGCTCAAGCTATATGTAATTTGAATGAATCATACACCGAGAATGAATGAGTATGGACAGATATGCCTATAGTACAAGTGACTACCAACTAGCTGCAAATCATCGCCTAAGAGTCCTAGACTTCACATCAATGTCACTAACCATTTGGTTCTTTAACTAAGTACATTAACAAACTCACGTCGTTCCACATTTGTCTATGATCAAATCAAAACATCTTATTACTCTTTGTACGATAGTACAATCTTTCTCGTGTCCACATTGATCTTCATTAAATCCCTTTATTGCAAAACCTTTCGTTTCCTTTAATCCGGTATTTCCCATCAATCATCACTAGGGTCACCTCGGGTCTAGTTCCCTCGAGCGCAGGGTCACCCCGAGTCTTTTCCCTCAATAACAATAATCAGTTGGGGTCACCTCGGGTCTAGTTCCCTCGAGCGCAGGGTCACCCCGAGTCTTTTCCTCCAATAATATAAATCAGTTGGGTCACCTCGGGTCTAGTTCCCTCGAGCGTAGGGTCACCCCGAGTCTTTTCCCTCAATAACGACCACTTGGGTCACCTTTCACACTTTTCACAATCGACATCATTTCGTAATCAATTTCATCACCCTTTTGATGGTTATACCACTGAATTTTAAGTAATCATTACGTGATTCCACAATTTTACACATTTATACTTCCTCTTTGTTTACATACCCGCATCTTACATGCCGTACTAGGCCCATACATAAAATCCTACAATACTCTGTCCATTAGTTATTCACTTTCATTCTGCTTCCCATTTTCACAAACATCCATTCATTCAATTGAATCCAAAGACCATTTAATCAATCGTATGGTATTATAAGACCAACAATCTACCATATCGCATATACTCAAATACACACATCCTCACCGTACCCCTAAGTACACCCCGTACCTTCGCATACCATATATCAACCCACGACTAGACTCTACGATGCCCGATTATCTAGTTTCTATACTCGGAGTCCATAAAAGCATGTACTAAAGGAATCTAAGAATTTTACGAGTCGAGAGAGAGAACGGATTGCACTACTACTCGTCGAATCCCTAGACATGTTCACTCTAGTCCATTGAATGCCACTCTAAGTGAGAAACGAGTAATACTCACCAAAACACTTAGAAGGATGCGTAAACACACTCATTAGAGTCAATGAAAAGTTTCGACATGCGAGTTGAAGGATATAAAGAAGCAGCTGAAAGATACTGCAGCAGCTCAAAGAAGCAGCTGAAACTCCTGATCTCCTACCGGTAGGCAAGCAAGTCCTACCGGCAGAACTTCAAAACAGAAAGTCCAACATTCCAAATTTATGCTTTACCTACCGGTAGGTAGCAAAACAGAAAGTCCAACATTCCAAATTTATGCTTTACCCACCGGTAGGTAAAGAATTCCTACTGGTAGAAGAGAAGAATTCGGCACTTGACTACCGGTAGGTAAAAAAAGTCCTACCGGTAGAAATTGCAAACAGAAAGTTCAACATTTTGAACGAAACGACTTTGTACTTGGCCTACCGGTAGGCGAACACACTTGGCCTACCGGTAGGCGAACAAGTTCTACCGGTAGGTATTCCGGTAGATGAATACGTTGAGCAGCTTGAGCAGCTTGACCTACCGGTAGGTAAGGAATCCCTACCGATAGAAAGTTGATACGTTGAGCAGCTTTTGAGCTGCTGCTATACGTTTGAGCTGGTTGACGAAATTTCTCAAACGTTCTACCAGTAGGTGAAAAGTTCCTACCGGTAGGGAATCGATTTTCTGGTAAAGTAACAACGTTCTACCGGTAGAAAGGACGGGCCTACCGGTAGGAATCTAGGAAAAACAGACAATTCTGACAGCAACTACGAATTTTCAATCCAAACTTAAACACGACATTACAAACACGATTCATGCACCAAATCACTCATAAAACATATAAAGAGAGGTAGAATTCCCTACCTCAAGTGATTCGATCGAAACCCAAGCGATTGATCAGACCCTAGACTCCGAAAACTTCAAAATCAATCGAATCTCCTCCTCCGAGCGAAACCCACGAAATTTCAAGCTCAACAACGTGAATGGATGAAGGTTTGGAGGTTATTTACCATGGGTTTTGAGTCCGGGTTGGAGAGGGAGAGAGAGAGTGTGTGTGTCGAGAGAGAGGGAGAGCCGAGAGGGAGGGGAAAGAGAGAGATGGGAGAATTTTAATCTCCTACACACATACACACCCTTTTATACTAACACCCACAAATATCGCACTTGCACTCCCTCGATTATCAATTCTAACACATTGACCCCAAATAAAATAAACTCAATCAATTTCACATTTTTCTCAATTTCTAATATTTATGAAACGTTTAAATAATATCCGAAAAATACGGGTCCTTACATTATCACATATCAATCCCACCATATGTCTTAGGTAAAACAACAGAATGTCAAAAATTCTTAACTGGATTAATAAATTTGGTTACACATTTATCATTCCCGTCGTGAATTGTATAATAGATTATTCTCCATGTTTACTAATCCAACAAAATTTTCTTTTGGTACGTAGGCATAATGCATTTATGAATATTCATCACTTTTACAATTTTATCAGTTTGCATTTTTTTGAATTTTCATGCGTAGTAAATTTTTTAATTTTTGATATCTTTATCAATCTGGACAAATGTATAATACCCGATACAACAATTTACCAATTTTATCTAATTCCAAATTTGAGAAATTTCTCAACTTGGCATGTACGTATATTTTTTTTATAGGCAACAGACGTATATTATTTATAGCAACATTGATATCTTTTCGTGGTTTTGATTGTTTTCACTTTTTAATTTTAAATGCTTGGTAATATTATTTACCCCAAAAAAAATTATTATTCATTTTGGCAAACTTATCAATTTCATTAGTTTGTTCAACCCAATATGTTAAACTATCATATTTCTCTATTTACTAATCTCGTGGAAAATTATCTGCTTGTTTGCACTTTCTGATTGGACCTCATCATTATCCAATCACTAATGAATGTTGTTTACACAATGTTGTAGGGTTCTTTTCCTGTTCTGGAAACTTTAAAAATTTAAAGATTTAGATAAAATAACAAGTTTTCCAAGTTCTCCAATTTTTGAGACTCGAATCTCGTGCTTATAAGCAGAGATGGGTTTTAGAGCTTGATTGGACTTAATTACTATTCAATCACTGATGAATATTTTGTAAACAACTTTACAGGTTGCTTTTCCTGTTCTGAAAAACTTGTCATTGTCATTGGATAAGTTAACAAGGATTTGGGACAACCAACCACTCTCAGAACCAGAAAAAGAAGTTAAATTCTTCTGCGAACTTATGGTGATTAAAGTTGATGGTTGTAAGCAATTGGAGTATGTATTGCCCTTCTATATGCTTCCTCAGTTAAAGAATCTGCAAGAACTCAGTATACGGAATTGTACGAAGGTGGAGGTGATAATCTCAAACAACCCAAAGGAGAAAGAAGCCACCAACAATAATGATACCATTCGGTTCCCTCAGTTAAAGACCCTGGAACTGAAGGATTTGCCTAGTTTCAAAAGTTTCATATACAGTGATGAAACGCAGCTCTTGTTCTCTAACAAGGTACAAATTAAGCTCTTTACCCCTTTTTTCTTAATTAATTAATCATGGTCATGGAAAGCACATAAAAGTGGGCACAATCCAGTAGTTTCATTGCAATTAAAAAATTAAGACTTGATCCGCAATTGAGATTCCCAAATATAGGCAAATTAGTTTATCGAATAAACTTAACTGGAATATTAAAGTAGTCCTATGGTTATCACATACCAATTCCAGCATATGTATTAGGTAAAACAACAGAATGTCAAAAATTCTTAACTGGATTTATAAATTTGGTTACGCATTTATGTCATTCCCGTCGTGAATTGTATAATAGATTATTCTCCATGTTTACTAATCCAACAAAATTTTCTTTTGGTACGTAGGCATAAAGCATTTAGGAATATTCATCACTTTTACAATTTTATCAGTTTGCATTTTTTTGAATTTTCATGCGTAGTAAATTTTTTAATTTTTGATATCTTTATCAATTTGGACAAATGTATAATACCCGATACAACAATTTACCAATTTTATCTAATTCAAAATTTGAGAAATTTCTCAACTTGGCCTGTACGTATATTTTTTTTGTAGGCAACAGACGTATATTACTTATAGCAACATATATTGATCTCTTTTCGTGGTTTTGATTGTTTGCACTTTTTAATTTTAAATGCTTGGTAATATTATTTACCCCCAAAAAAATTATTATTCATTTTGGCAAACTCATCAATTTCATTGTTTGTCCAACCCAATATGTTAAACTATCATATTTCTCTATTTACTAATCTCGTGGAAAATTATCTGCTTGTTTGCACTTTCTGATTGGACCTCATCATTATCCAATCACTAATGAATGTTGTTTAAACAATTTTGCAGGGTTCTTTTTCTGTTCTGGAAACTTTAAAAATTTAAAGATTTAGATAAAATAACAAGTTTTCCAAGTTCTCCAATTTTTGAGACTCGAATCTCGTGCTTATAAGCAGAGATGGGTTTTAGAGCTTGATTGGACTTAATTACTATTCAATCACTAATGAATATTTTGTAAACAACTTTGCAGGTTGCTTTTCCTGTTCTGAAAAACTTGTCATTGTCATTGGATAAGTTAACAAGGATTTGGGACAACCAACCACTCTTAGAACCAAAAAAAGAAGCTAAATCCTTCTCCGAACTTGAGAGCATTTTTGTTTATGCCTGTAACCAATTGGAGTATGTATTGCCCTTCTATATGCTTCCTCAGTTAAAGAATCTGCAAGAACTCAGTATACGGAATTGTACGAAGGTGGAGGTGATAATCTCAAACAACCCAAAGGAGAAAGAAGCCACCAACAACAATGATACCATTCGGTTCCCTCAGTTAAAGACCCTGGAACTCAAGGATTTGCCTAATTTCAAAAGTTTCATATACAGTGATGAAACGCAGCTCTTGTTCTCTAACAAGGTACAAATTAAGGTCTTTACCCCTTTCACTTAATCCTGTTGTTTCATCGCAATTAGAAAAAGAGTAGTTGATCCGCAATTAATTGAGATTACCAAATTTATTAGGCAAATTAGTTTATCATGTAAACTTAACAGATGGCCCAAAACTATCTACGGAAATTTTGCCGAGTCAATGAATCCGTAGACCAATTTAATGACTACATTTGTCTCTACATTGCTATTTGGTCTGGATTATTTTTACAATTTTGAAAAGTAGTTCTACGGTTTTCTTTTTTTTTTGGTCAAGCGGAATTTCAAATTAGATTACGAGACAAAGTACCACATACGGGATACAACCATAGTCATGAGGTCCTTAGCCTAAACACAGCGTCTAAAATTAGTCTAGAACCTGCCTGATATTCAAGCGGTCCCTAAGAACAAATTCCCTCAATGAAATGGGCATGTCCATAATGAAAACGAGCTCATCCGTCTGCTCGACTCCCATTCTTGTGAGATGGTCAGCACATTGATTTGCTGAACGATAGGTGTGCTCGA
Organism: Rhododendron vialii; assembly: GCF_030253575.1. Classification (NCBI taxonomy): domain Eukaryota; kingdom Viridiplantae; phylum Streptophyta; class Magnoliopsida; order Ericales; family Ericaceae; genus Rhododendron; species Rhododendron vialii. The sequence continues at coordinate 2,013,140 of NC_080559.1, read as the reverse complement.
TCAAAGTATTGGTCTTGGCCATGATGAAGTGGGCTTCGTTAATGAGCACACTTTGTGGATGATTGCTTGGGTTCCCTTCCTTGATCAGATTGATAGTCGTGAGAGAATCAGATTCGATTATCACGTTCTTAAGACTTTTTTCCAGGATGATCTTCAAACCTGTATAGATGCTCCAAATCTCTGCTTCCAGGCTTGCGGAGAAATGTCACATTCCATAAAAGCCCATGACCCAGTCACCCATGTGACCAATTTCACCATACGTATAAGGTAAACCAACAAAACCAGTAGAAATGCAAAATGTCAAAAATTCTTAACTGGAATATCAAAGTTTCCGGAAATTAGAACCGCTAAAGAAATCAAACTACTCGAGTGTGAGCTCGTGTTTGTTTGTTAAAAACTTATTCAAGATTGGTTTGTTAATGTAACAAATCAAGCTTGAACTTTTTTTTGAAAGTCGTTAAGGTTTCAAACCAAGCGCTTGAACAAGCTACTACTTCTTTCGTTCGTCTAATTATGTATAAAAAAAATTAAGCTACTCAAGATCATCTCATGCTTGGCTTGATTAAAACTCAATTGCTATGTGATAAGGGTTAATTCGTTTTTCCGAAAAAATAGAGAGGAGGAGAGAAGCAAGAAGACTTTTTTTTTAATCGGCGAAAAAGAGAGAAGACGTGTGACTCCCATGATTTTTTCTCGTTGAGATTTTCCGGCCACGTATATCTATGTGTCTTTTGTGTTTCTATTTCATAGGCTCTATTTTCATTTGCCATGTGATTTCTGTGATTGATAGTTTTCAAGTTCTGCAGGAGCTAGAACTATACAATTATTCTTATGATCTATTCTTGGATAGGGGCTAGAACTATACAATTTTATCCCAAGGACGGGGGAATTTCAAGTTTTTACATGCATAATTTAATTTCGGTAAATTTATCAATTATTAACATTTTCTCTTTTTATAATTTTATCAGTTTGTACAAATTAATTAAGCTCTTTATCCTTTTTACTTAAGTTTATGTAGTTTCATTAATTGCAATTAGATCGATAAACAGAACTTGATCAATCTGATTTTTATCAGAGTAAAAAATGTAAAATGCACACATGGGCCTAAACAATGGTGCATATATAACTATTTTGAAAATGCACGGCATTCTAAAAATCACTTATTTTACGTTGTCCCCGTCATAACATTCGCCACAAAGAAATTGTGTGTAAAGGTTTTCTCAAACAATGAGATGATTTATTCATTGTGCAGTGTTGCAGTTGTTTGATAATGTTTGGCGAGTAACCTTTCCATGGACTACTAGTCCCTAATGATTCCTACGTTGAACTACCTTTTAGGTTATTTTCCCCGTGTTGAAGAAACTGAGCATTCGAAAGGTGCATAAAATAATTGAGATTTGGGACAAGCAATCAATAGCAGTGTTAGAAGAACAAGGGTCTTTCTGCCAACTGAAGGATTTGGATGTCTCTGAATGCGAGAAACTGATGCATGTGTTTCCTTCCAAAATGCATTCACCGTTAAAGAATGTGAAAGTGCTACACGTGAGTGATTGTCCAACCATGGAGGGAATAGTTGAATCTGAGGGAGAGATAGATGAAGATGGACTCATAAATGAGGTATGTTTTAGCGAATTGAGTTCCTTGGAATTGTCCAATCTACCAAATCTTGAAAGCTTCTGTACCAAATTGGGGAAGGCGGGCACAACTGAAGGCAACTCTACTATCGATGCACTACCTTTAATCAATGGAAAGGTACATTTGCTTTATCATTATCCTTCTTATATTATGCTTTTTTGCTTTAAAAATTATCATTATCCTCTCTCTTACACACACTTGTATAGAGGCCACACCCCGGATGTAATGAATGGTTCCTGGCCAGTAGGCTTTGTTCTTCTTCTTTTAGTACCCTTACTCTCTAATGTCATCGGAGCCCCTTCCGCCATTGATTTTCTCCTTTTCAAGTTAAATGGCTTCTTTTGAATAATTTTTTAATTTTATGTAGTAATAAATTTCTCTTCAGTCTGCTTTGGACAATATAGTCCCCTTGCGAATGGTGATCACTTTAAGATGGTTCTTGTTTGAGTACGCATTAAAAAACCTTGTTGATCGATATTCATTGCGTATCTAATTTTTATTAAACGGAAGGGGCGACAAGTATTAGTTGGAAGACATACTAAAAAATTGAATGTTATGGAATTTTGTGAGCGGTGATTAAACAAATAGCTAAGAGCATCTCCAATAAGCTCAATAAATTTGGAGCTACTAGTGCTATGGCAATCGGAGTCTTCGGTCGCTGCTGATTGCCCAAATCAACTATTTCTATTGTTGACATCCATCCTCCCCCAATGCTCCTACCAACATCATTTTTTTTTAAACAACAAAATTTTTTACTGAGGATAAACTCGACAATGGGTACATCGAGGGAAAAGAAGAGGGAAAAAGAAAAGGGGAAAGAAAGAGCAAAGAGAACATCCAATCAAAAACATGACACCAGTATTCCTCCCATGTATCTGCATCCTCATCTCATTCTTCCATTTGAGCTGGCTGCAGGTGGGGTAATCAGTTGATTGATTGGAAACTAATTTGTGAGGCTAGAACCAGTTAAAAAAAAAAAATTTCTTCGACAGACTCCTCTCAGGACAGATCATGATCAACATATCCGCATCATTCGACACCATATATGAACACCTCCTTATATATATTTTAATCTCGAAGGCAGCATCATAATGTAGCAAGTATCCAATCAATCCCAAAAGATAACATCATTAATGTTGAAGAACGCCATTTTCGGGTTGTGAAAAGTATATCATCCCCATGTGTTAATTTATTATTCTCCATGTTTACTAGTCTAACGAAATTTTCTTTTGGTAGGTATAATGCATTTAGCAATATTTCTCACTTTTACAATTTTATCAGTCCGCACTTTATCATTTTTCCATGCCTAGTAAATTTATCAATTTGGACAAATGTATAATACCTATAATACAACAATTTACCAATTTTCTCTAATTTCAAATTTGAGAAATTTCTCAATTCGGCATGTATATTACTTTTAGCGACAGGATCACTTTTTGTGGTTTGTTAGTTCGCACTTTCTAATTTTACATGCTTGGTAAATTTATTAATTTTGGCAAACTTATCAATTTCCATTAGTGTGTCCAACGTACCCAATATGTTAAACTATCATATTTCTCTATTTACTAATCTCATGGAAAAATTATCTGCTTTGTGATTTTATCAGTTTGCACTTTCTGATTTTTACATGCTTAGAGATGGGTTTTAGAGCTTCATTGGACCTCATTATTGGAAATCACTAATGAACATTGTGTAAACAACTTTGCAGGTTGCTTTCCCTGTTCTGGAAACTTTAAAATTTAAAGATTTACATAAGATAACAAGGATTTGGGACGAGCAACCACTTTCAGAACAAGAAAAAGAAGCTAAATCCTTCTGCAAACTTACGAACATTTGTGTTGTTGGTTGTGAGGACTTGGAGTATGTATTGCCCTTGTATATGCTTCGTCATTTAATGATTCTGCAAAATCTCACCATAACTGATTGTACGAAGATGGAGGTGATAATCTCAAACAACCTGAAGGAGAAAGAAGCCACCAACAACAATCCTACCATTCGGTTCCCTCAGTTAAAGACCCTGAAACTCGAGGATTTGCCTAATCTCAAAAGTTTCATATGTGGTGAAACGCAACTCTTCTTCTCCGACAAGGTACACATTAAGCTCTTTACCCTTTTTACTGAAGTTTATGTAGTTTCATTAATTGCAATTAGAAAACCAGAAGTTGATCAATCTGATTTTTATCAGAGTGAAAATATAAAATGCACACATGGGCCTAGCAATGGTGCATAACTATTTTGAAAATGCACGGCATTCTAAAAATCACTTATTTTACGTTGTCTCCCGTCAAAGCATTCCCCACAAAGAAATTGTGTGTAAAGGTTTTCTCAAACAATGCGCTGATTTCCTTAAAAAAAAAAAAAAAGAGCTAATTTATTCATTGTGCAGTGTAACAGTTGCTCAATAATGTTTGGCGAGTAACCTTTCCATGGAGTACTAGTCCCTAATGATTCCTACGTTAAACTACTTTTTAGGTTATTTTCCCCGTGTTGAACAAATTGAGCATTCGAAAGATGCATAAAATAATTGAGATTTGGGACAAGCAATCAATAGCAGTCTTAGAAGAACAAGGGTTTTTCTGCCAACTGACGGATTTGGATGTCTCCGAATGCGAGAAATTGATGCATGTGTTTCCTTCCAAAATGCATTCACCGTTAAAGAATCTGAAAGTGCTACGCGTGAGTGATTGTCCAATCATGGAGGGAATAGTTGAATTTGAGGGAGAGATAGATGAAGATGGACTCAGAAATGAGGAATGTTTTAGCAAATTGAGTTCCTTGGAATTATCCAGTCTACCAAACCTTGAAAGCTTCTGTACCAAATTGGGGAAGGCACGCACAACTGAAGGCAACTCTACTATCCATGCACTACCTTTATTCAACAGAAAGGTACATTTGCTTTATCATTATCCTTCTTATATTATGCTTTTTTGCTTTAAAAATTATCATTAGATATCCTCTCTCTTACACACACTTGTATAGAGACCACACCCCGGATGTAATGAATGGTTCCCGGCCAGTAGGCTTTGTTCTTCTTCTTTTAGTGCCCTTACTCTCTAATGTCATCGGAGCCCCTTCCGCCATTGTTTTTCTCCTTTTCAAGTGAAATGGCTTCTTTTGAGTAATTTTTTTTAGTGTAGTAATAGATTTCTCTTCAGTCTGCTGGGGACTATATAGTCCCCTTGCGAACGGTGATCACTTTAAACTAGTTATTGTCTGAGTATGCATTAAAAAATCTTGTTGATCGATATTCATTGCATATCTAATTTTTACTAAACGGAAGGGGCGACAAGTATTATTTGGAAGACATACTAAAAAAATTGAACGTCAGGGAAATTGTGAGCGGTGATTATACAAATTGCTAAGAGCATCTCCCATATGCTCAATAAATCACTTATTAAGGTGGGTGGCTATTTGCCAACTAGCTTTTAGTCCAATGATATTTTTTCACCGACGGGCGTGAATGCTTGGTGGATTATAAGAACGACAAGCCAAGCAGTTCGGGGTTCCTACCAAAATAGTCATTCATGAGCAGGCCATTGGAACAGCGACCGTGTAGAGACCCGTATTTTCAAAAAAATCGTTTAAAGGTTTATTAATGTTAGACTGTCGAGTAAATGTGAAATTTGTTGAATTTATTTGATTTGGGGTCAATGTGATAGGATTAAAAGTGGAGGGAGTGCAGGTGTGGTTGGTGTGTGTGTCCTAGTATATATGTGTGTGTGTGTGAGGGTGTAGGTGATCAAAATCCCCAACCCTCTCTCTCTCTCCTCCCGATCTCTCTCTCTCAGCTCTTCTCGTTCTCTCTCTCTCTCTTAAATTCTCACACTCTAACACCCTAAAATACCTCGAACCCACCTCAATCCGCCGCAAAGTTCTCGCATTCAAGTGTTATAGAGCTTGGAAATTCGTGGGTTTGAGCTCGGAGAAGAGTATTCGGATGATTCGGAGTTTTCGGAGCTAGGGCTTGCTTGGTTGGGCTTGGATTTCGTTCTTCGACTTCGAGGTAGGGATTTCTCACAACTATTATATGTTTATGTGTTGATTTGGTGTTTGAATCGCACCCTAGATCATTGGTTTTGTTGTTGGAATTGTTCTGGTGAAATCTGAAAATCGTGCACTGAAAACCCAAGTCCTACCGGTAGGAGTTTTGGCCCTACCGGTAGAAACGCTGTCCAGTAGAGTCATTTTCGTGAAATTGTGGTCTCCTACCGGTAGGAAAATGTGTCCTACCGGTAGGAAATGAAAAATTCAGCATTTTGGCAAAACTTCGAACGGGCATAACTTTTTCATCCAAACTCCGTTTTGGGCAAATTTTATATCGAAATTCATGTACCGGAAATTTACTTTCCAATGGTGGTGGTCTCGTCTCCTAATTCTTAACGAATAAGATTTGGTAGCCAAAATAAGATGGATATGTTCGTATATGTTGCAAAAATCCTTTTCCTTAGAATCGTTTGGGTGAGGCACGGGTGTTCTTAGGTTCTCCTGAGTACTAGTTGAATGAGTTGACGAGGCTAGTGGTATGTTTAACGCTTGGTAGTGGTCATTGGGTTCCGTATGAGTCGCTTGACACCGAAACGAGGGTTTAGAGGATATAAGGAATATAGGTGGGCGAAGGTTATATGTGTTGACATACGATGTGAAAAACGAACACGTAGAACACTCTTTTGAGTTAAACAACGCTAGGCGTGGACACGCGAGACATTTCTTTGTGTTTGATATGTGGCATACCTCTTGCGTAACTTATACGATTTTACGAGTTGCAAGGTGAAAATCTATGAATCGTTGTGAGAGAATATCTTTTGATATGTGAGTGCTTGTATGGTGATAAGAAACTAATAACGTGATGATCGCGATTTGATTGAGATGAAGTTGTTCGTACCACATCTTTGTGAGTAAGTCTTTGTTGTGAATTCATTATATGTGATTGAGATGAATGGTTGAGTTGTGAGGTGTGTTGGAGGAATTGTGGTGCGGTGACTTATACTACGTGATGTGATTTAGTTCCTTTAGTGAGGAAGGTATTTGTAAAGAGTAGCGGGGCTCCATAAACAGCCCGGAAAGAGCACTGGCTTATGACGTGTGATGTGGGATTGCAAGAGTGATGTATGTGAGTAAACGTAAGGGTTTGTTTGATGAATGTATGAGAGAAATGATTGATTGTCGAAACAACACCATAGAGTCATGTATCAACAGGTTCTTTTCTTTAAACGTGTGACGTTATGACTAAAGTGAAGTCGAAGGGCGGATAGAGTATTCGGAATAGGGTGTTGTGGTTAGCCTATAGTCTTGATGGATAGTCACGGTACTTCATTTATGTCGTCGATATTGGGACAATCACTAATCATGTTTTGTTTCTACTTTGAGATACCTTACCTTGTCTCCGTTATTCATTCTACCCGTCATCCCATTTGCATATAATGGTTGTGTAGATTTCTCTGCTGGGCTAGTGTAGCTCAACCTATCATTTTTCAGGTATGAACCCGGAGCAGTAACGTAGAGCGAAGTGCATGCATTCAAGTGATATTCTCGAAAGAGGTGGTAAAAGAGACCTATGGACATTTTGATAAAACGCATTTTGGGAATGTAATGGAACCTAAATTTTATTTTTATTTTTTTATTTTATGATGTAATATATTCAAACTCTTGGAGTTGGATCTGTAATTTAATGATTAGGACTTGGTGAACTCTTTTGGGGTATTATGTAAGATAATGTGAGGGGTTTTATTTATGAAAAGCTATCTTTATTTATGTTGAAAATCGAGGGCGTGACAACTTGGTATCAAAGCATAAGTTTAGAATACCTCGAGACCGTGGGGAGACTTTGAGTCTCATGGGTTCAAAAAAAAATATTATTGCATTGTGACATGACTTATGTGCTATTGAGTGATTGATATGTATCCAACTATGTGGCATTGCATTTATGTTACCGTATAATGGCGTAGAGTTGTTAGATGGGATTGGTGGAGTTGGAGATTCGCAGTGTATTCCTTTGTTGATGATCTTTTCATTGTTTCTTTGTAGTGAGATGCCTCCAAGACCTGAGAATAGGCGGGGTAGGATTGGGAATCCGAGAATGGGAGCAGGACAGAATCAGCTTGCTAGGGATATTGTAGCGGCACTTGCGGCAGCTAATCTTTTGCAACCACCTCCTAGGGATAACGCGGACAGTCGGGCCATAGTAGCCATGAGAGAGTTTAGCCGTAGAAATCCACCTCAGTTTGATGGGGAGAGTAGCGACCCCCTTGTGGCCGACCATTGGCTTTCACAAATTCGTAAGATCTTCAATGCCCTTAAGATTACGGAGGACGACCTATGGGTGAGTATAGTAGCTTGTCAACTTACCGGTGAGGCGAACAAGTGGTGGGAATCTGTTTTAGGAGTAAGGAGAGACGCTAGGAGGGCGGCTGGAGTTGCAAATCAGGAAATTGAGCCGGTTGAGGAAAGTTTGACTTGGGCTGAATTTGAGACACTTTTTGAAACCAATATTTTCCAGAGTCGTATTGCGAACAGCTTAGAAACCAATTCGAGAGGTTAGATCAAGGTGACATGACCGTTTCAGAATATGCCACTAGGTTCCAAACCTTGTCCCGTTTTGCGCCAGAGTTAGTTGCAACCGATGGTAGGAAATGTAGGCGTTTTGAGAAAGGGTTATGTCTGTCTATCAAGAAGTTTGTGGTAGGTCAACGAATTGAAAGGTTTTCTGACATTATCGAGTGTGCTAGAAGTATTGAGTATACGGAGGAAATACCAGAGGAGGCGAAAGTGCGGGAGTCGAGGAAACAAACCATTAGCAAGAACATATCTATAGAAACATCTGGGAGCCAAGGCAGGAAGAGACAAAGAGATCAATTTTGGTCCACCTCGAGCCAACATAGTTCAGAACCACCTAATCTTTCCAGAACGTCAGGAGTTCCGTCGGGATCAACAATTGTGTGTTATCGGTGCCGCCAGTCGGGCCATCGTGCAGTAGACTGTCCTCAGGAGAAGGAATATCATGGTCAGAGACCACCTCGGGTTTGCTATCGATGTCGTCATCCGGGGCACTTAGCGGTAGATTGTCCACAATCGACAAGCAGAGGGAGCGTACAAAGACCCACGGGGTCGGGTCATGCGTCTCATACCGCGTTGCAAGGTAACGTGAATTTATATGTTATGTTGAGATTACTTATGCGTATACAAAGTGCTTAATTGCCAAATGATTGTTATTATGAAGTGTATGGTCTATTCTAGTGTTGGATAGCATTGCAGAGTTGTCTCTATGAACTTGTCTGATAAAATCTAAGTGTTGTGACAACTAGACTAATGGGATGAAAATACTCAAAATTGATAAAATGAATAGAAATCGTGCAAGGTCTTGTGGGATTGAAATGAACTAAATTACTATTGGGCTTCTTAGAGCCACGAGTTATGAAGTTTGGGCACTAAGTGAGCCCGTGGTTGTATTGGGTACTGTGTGAACCCGTGATGGTATTGGGCACTGTGTGAGCCTGTGGTATTTTGGGCACTATGTGAGCCTGTTGTCATATAGGGCACTGTGTGAGCCCGTAGTGTGCTGGGTACTATGTGAGCCCGTACTATATTGGGCACTGTGTGAGCCTGTGGTATTTTGGGCACTATGTGAGCCTGTTGTCATATAGGGCACTATGTGAGCCCGTAGTGTGTTGGGTACTATGTGAGCCCGTACTATATTGGGTACTGTGTGAACCCATTGTATTGGGCACTATGTGAGCCCGTGGTTGTATTGGGTACTGTGTGAGCCCGTTGATGCGTAGATGTGTTCGATGATGTGTAAACCATTAATTCGTACGGTGGGTTTGCAACTGGTTAGTCTATTATGGTAATTGTGTATGAAATTGGTTGCTGTTTAGTTTTAATCTACATGCTTGACTTGTAATGTAATCTTAGCGTGTGGAATTTGCTTTTGGAACACGATACTGGATAGATGATGATGTGCGTATAGGTACTTGCTACGTGTTAAATAGATGATCGATAGGAAGTGTTTGAATGGGGTGACCCAAATCTCGTAGTTAGATGTAACATTATGTGATGATTGAAATCTCTAATCTTAACTCCTTATTTTGTTATACCTTATGATTTGATGATTTCTTTGCATGCCTTTCACTTTATAGATTATGGTCTTATTCAGATTTTCAATAGTCTAATTAATCCTTCGTGAGATATTGAATAAGTAAGACTACAAGGATGTTGTAGACATATGCCGAACATGAATTGAATTCTTTACTTGGAGCGCCGCGTAAATATAGTGAAATGTGTGGAGTGGTGGGTCTTGGTTTAGAAAGTTGTTACACTTACGGATGTACACATTTTGAACTCAAAAATTTTCTGAAAGGGATAATGCTTGGTGAAAGTTGAATCTTTGCATAGTTCATTTTCAAAAATGATAACGGTTTCAAAAAATGATAACGGTATAGACTCGGAGTCGGCTACATCATAGTCCATTTCCATGTTGACAAAATTGTCATTATTTTCAAATGACCAAGTGAGCTGTTCGTAATTAATTGTTGATAATGTCGTTCCGAAATGAACATTTCCTTTCAAATTCTATAGAATTTTGTCACACATGGGCATGTTTCAATGGTTTGGCAACTACTTGAACAAGAGTTTTCAAGGAGGGGGCAAAATTTTCATCAAAACTAACACTTCACCATGGCTTTGGAAAATATAAGTTGGAAATTCATGATCATTGTTTAGTTTAGACTTCATCGTGTTGGACACTTTAACAACTACTCGGCATTTGTCTTTTGAGGGAATTTGTCTTGAATTAGTATTAAGAACTATTAGAGTTCTACTTGTGTGAGTCTTAATAATTTGAGTAAGTCGGGGAGTAAAGAAATGAGGTGAAAAGAGAAATGTATGAAAGTTGATTTCCCTGTAAACGTGCGCGAAGAATCTAGTAAATCTTGGGATGGATGAGTTAATCTTAGAACTTTTTGATTTTGTATTGCTTGACAAGGTTGTTGAATTACAACGTTATGAAATTCTCTTTTGTGTTTGGACGCGGTCCATGGAACCAGAATTGGTTAGTCGGAAGTAATGAGAATGGATATGGTTTGTGAGACTGGAATTAGATGGTAACATGACTATGATTTGTATGAATACGACAACTTCGTGATTTGACGTGTATGAACATCGGAACTTGGCAATTGTTTAGTAAAAAGCTAAGCTAGTTAGTTGTGGCATTATAGAGTTTTCTACTTTTCTTGCATTTTGGACACGGAAGTGGCGGATACGAAGCGTTGTGTGGTGAACACGGCCCTTAGGACAAGAAATCCATTGATGGTGTGCTTTCATCTATTCTATGCAAATTTCGGGACGAAATTTCTTTAAGGAGGGTAGGATGTAGAGACCCGTATTTTCAAAAAAATCGTTTAAAGGTTTATTAATGTTAGACTGTCGAGTAAATGTGAAATTTGTTGAATTTATTTGATTTGGGGTCAATGTGATAGGATTAAAAGTGGAGGGAGTGCAGGTGTGGTTGGTGTGTGTGTCCTAGTATATATGTGTGTGTGTGTGAGGGTGTAGGTGATCAAAATCCCCAACCCTCTCTCTCTCTCCTCCCGATCTCTCTCTCTCAGCTCTTCTCGTTCTCTCTCTCTCTCTTAAATTCTCACACTCTAACACCCTAAAATACCTCGAACCCACCTCAATCCGCCGCAAAGTTCTCGCATTCAAGTGTTATAGAGCTTGGAAATTCGTGGGTTTGAGCTCGGAGAAGAGTATTCGGATGATTCGGAGTTTTCGGAGCTAGGGCTTGCTTGGTTGGGCTTGGATTTCGTTCTTCGACTTCGAGGTAGGGATTTCTCACAACTATTATATGTTTATGTGTTGATTTGGTGTTTGAATCGCACCCTAGATCATTGGTTTTGTTGTTGGAATTGTTCTGGTGAAATCTGAAAATCGTGCACTGAAAACCCAAGTCCTACCGGTAGGAGTTTTGGCCCTACCGGTAGAAACGCTGTCCAGTAGAGTCATTTTCGTGAAATTGTGGTCTCCTACCGGTAGGAAAATGTGTCCTACCGGTAGGAAATGAAAAATTCAGCATTTTGGCAAAACTTCGAACGGGCATAACTTTTTCATCCAAACTCCGTTTTGGGCAAATTTTATATCGAAATTCATGTACCGGAAATTTACTTTCCAATGGTGGTGGTCTCGTCTCCTAATTCTTAACGAATAAGATTTGGTAGCCAAAATAAGATGGATATGTTCGTATATGTTGCAAAAATCCTTTTCCTTAGAATCGTTTGGGTGAGGCACGGGTGTTCTTAGGTTCTCCTGAGTACTAGTTGAATGAGTTGACGAGGCTAGTGGTATGTTTAACGCTTGGTAGTGGTCATTGGGTTCCGTATGAGTCGCTTGACACCGAAACGAGGGTTTAGAGGATATAAGGAATATAGGTGGGCGAAGGTTATATGTGTTGACATACGATGTGAAAAACGAACACGTAGAACACTCTTTTGAGTTAAACAACGCTAGGCGTGGACACGCGAGACATTTCTTTGTGTTTGATATGTGGCATACCTCTTGCGTAACTTATACGATTTTACGAGTTGCAAGGTGAAAATCTATGAATCGTTGTGAGAGAATATCTTTTGATATGTGAGTGCTTGTATGGTGATAAGAAACTAATAACGTGATGATCGCGATTTGATTGAGATGAAGTTGTTCGTACCACATCTTTGTGAGTAAGTCTTTGTTGTGAATTCATTATATGTGATTGAGATGAATGGTTGAGTTGTGAGGTGTGTTGGAGGAATTGTGGTGCGGTGACTTATACTACGTGATGTGATTTAGTTCCTTTAGTGAGGAAGGTATTTGTAAAGAGTAGCGGGGCTCCATAAACAGCCCGGAAAGAGCACTGGCTTATGACGTGTGATGTGGGATTGCAAGAGTGATGTATGTGAGTAAACGTAAGGGTTTGTTTGATGAATGTATGAGAGAAATGATTGATTGTCGAAACAACACCATAGAGTCATGTATCAACAGGTTCTTTTCTTTAAACGTGTGACGTTATGACTAAAGTGAAGTCGAAGGGCGGATAGAGTATTCGGAATAGGGTGTTGTGGTTAGCCTATAGTCTTGATGGATAGTCACGGTACTTCATTTATGTCGTCGATATTGGGACAATCACTAATCATGTTTTGTTTCTACTTTGAGATACCTTACCTTGTCTCCGTTATTCATTCTACCCGTCATCCCATTTGCATATAATGGTTGTGTAGATTTCTCTGCTGGGCTAGTGTAGCTCAACCTATCATTTTTCAGGTATGAACCCGGAGCAGTAACGTAGAGCGAAGTGCATGCATTCAAGTGATATTCTCGAAAGAGGTGGTAAAAGAGACCTATGGACATTTTGATAAAACGCATTTTGGGAATGTAATGGAACCTAAATTTTATTTTTATTTTTTTATTTTATGATGTAATATATTCAAACTCTTGGAGTTGGATCTGTAATTTAATGATTAGGACTTGGTGAACTCTTTTGGGGTATTATGTAAGATAATGTGAGGGGTTTTATTTATGAAAAGCTATCTTTATTTATGTTGAAAATCGAGGGCGTGACAGACCGGTGGTTTTCTCAAAGAAAGCTGCACCATAGGGAAGTCTAACATATGGCGAGGCAGTTCCAATTGGAATTTCCCGTATCAAGTTTCCGGTATCAGATAAAGAGTCCCCGAGTTGATAAATCCGATCAAAGCTGCAGCTCTTGAGTGATTGACCACTGGACAGACGGAGAAGAAACAGAATGGAAGGAATTAGCACCAGCAGGAGAGAGAGAATTGGTTGAGGTGTAGCCATTGTTGCTTAAGGCAAGGAGAGACGAAACAACAAAGAATATGGTCACTTTAGAGCAACTTTGATTATGTAGTAGTGATATTGTTGGGATTATTCCCCTAAATCAATCCCACATGCAAACGGAAGCGTAATCGAAAAAATTAAACACTCAATAAACAAGGCGCAAAGAGAACAACCAATATACGTTGTTCCCCAAATTCGGGTACGTCTACGGGAGAGATAACAATTCCACTATATTGTATAAGTCACAATGAGATACAAAATACTCTACTCTAACTCGCAAGCTCTTGGTATTTTTATCTCTCTCACCCTCACACAATGTGTTCACACAAATCTCTCTGACCATGTACAATATCAAAGAGGAGCAGAGGAGCACTCACCAAACAAGGCTGCCCCAAATCCTTGTCTTCACCACCGAGAACACTAAGCACACACAGGAGCACACCCACGTTTCTCCTTTCTCTGGTAGAACAACAACCTCAGTGCTGCTTTTCACGCACACAAGCACTTAAGGTTTTTTCCTTTCTTTTTCTCTCTAGTCTCGGCTGTCTCTCTCTCTGCTTTTTCCCCTTTTTTACTTCCAGCACAATAAAGCCCTCTTTTAGCTAGTGTGTAAAATATTCATTTTCAAATAACTCCTCCAAATACAAATTGGGCCCCCTTAAAATCAACTTGGGCCAAACTCTATTGGGCTATTTTCATTGGGAAAAACCCAACAGATATTTGCTTTGCTTTGGGCATTGGCATTATATAATTATTGTGTATGGAATAGGTAAGTTATACTTATTTAATGTTTAAGTTTGAATACTTTTGATTGAATCCTTATATGGTAGGATACATACATACATACATATATGATAATAATAAGGGCAATGTAAGAATATTATTATTTTATACGGCTTTTATTTCATAAATGATTAATTTTATACGTTAAAACAGTACTTCGTAGTGTCAATGGAAATTAAGTGCAACAAATATGGCACGGTGTGTTTCAATATCCAATTCCAAGAGATCTTACAAAAATTGGAATTTAGAAGAATGATGAAAGGTGATTAGATTGAGTCAATATGTATTCCATAGCTCTCCAATTTTTGAGACTCGAATTTTTTGCTTATGAGCAGAGATGGGTTTTAGCTAGAGCTTGGTTGGACCTCATTATAGGGCCGGCCTTAGGCATAGGCCCACAAGGCAACCGCTTAAGGCCTCCCGTTTTGGACCCAATGATGGGACCCCCAAATAGTAGAATAGGTTAAATAATCTCAAACAACCCAAAGGAGAAAGAAGCAACCAACAACAATGATATTCCATTCGGTTCCCTCAGTTAAAGTCCATGGAGCTTGGGGATTTGCCTAATCTCAAAAGTTTCATATGTAGTGAAACGCAACTCTTCTTCTCCAACAAGGTACAAATCAAGGTCTTTTATCCTTTTTACTTAATTATTATTCATTTGGCAAACTTATCAATTTCATTAGTTTGTGCAACCCAATATGTTAAACTATCGTATTTCTGTATTTACTAATCTCATGGAAAAATTATCTACTTTGTGATTTTATCAGTTTGCACTTTGTGATTTTTTACATGCTTAGAGATGGGTTTTAGAGCTTGATTGGACCTCATAATTATCCAATCACTAATGAACATTGTGTAAACAATTTTGCAGGTTGCTTTTCCTGTCCTGGAAAGTTTGGATTTTAAGAATTTATCGAAGATAACAAGGATTTGGGACGAGCAACCACTTTCAGAACAAGAAAAAGAAGCTAAATCCTTCTGCAAACTTATGGAGATTAAAGTTGAGGATTGTGACCAATTGGAGTATGTATTGCCCTTGTATATGTTTCCTCAGTTAAAGAATCTGCAAAGACTCGACATATGGAATTGTTGGAAGATGGAGGTGATAATCTCAACCAATCCGAAGCAGAAAGAAGCCACCAACAACAATGATACCATTCGGTTCCCTCGGTTAGAGAAAGTGTCGTTTTGGGGCATGCCTAATCTCAAAAGTTTCATATGTTGTGAAACACAACTCTTCTTCTCCAACAAGGTACAAATTAAGCTCTTTACCCTTTTTTATTAATTAATTAATCATGGTCATGGAAAGCACATAAAAGTGGGCACAATCCAGTAGTTTCATTGCAATTAAAAAATTAAGACTTGATCCGCAATTGAGATTCCCAAATATAGGCAAATTAGTTTATCGAATAAACTTAACTGGAATATTAAAGTAGTCCTATGGTTATCACATACCAATTCCACCATACGTATTAGCTAAACCAACAAAATGTCAAAAATTCTGAACTGGATTAATAAAGTTTCTGGTAATCAGGACCGCTAAAGAAACCAAGCTACTTGAGTTTTCTTTCGTTTTCGTTCGTTAAAAGGTTGTTCAAGATTCGTTTATTACATAAACAAATCAAGCTTGACATATTTTGGAAAGTCATTTTGGTTTCAAAGCAAGATTGAACATGCTAGTACTTGTTTCTTTTGTCTAATTATGTATAAAAAAATTTAAACTACTCGAGATCGGCTCGTGTTTGGCTTGACTAAAACTCGTTTGAGATCGATTTGTCTCATAACTTAGCTAAGCTCGAACATATTTTTGAAATTCGTTAAGTTTTAAAACCATAAACTACCTATTCGCTTGTTTTGCTTGTTTAATTATCACCCATACCTGAAATGATTTTTGCTGATGGGCACGGAGTTCCCTCATGAATTTGGTTACACAATGTCACTCTCTGGGAATACTTTAAAAATAGACTTTCAAGCATGATATCGAATGCCATAAAAAAACTTAATTGAAAACCTCCTTAACACCAATTAGTTGTGTAGGCACACGCCCCAAAAATCTAGTTTTCATGTATAAAATCGGGTGCGCCATTTTTTGAAAAAGCGCGGCGAAACGCTTCGATTCTCGGGTTTTGCGGTGAAACATCCAAGGAACCGAACTTGAAACATTTGTTACGTTGTTTGATTTTGAAAAGTAAGGCATAGATCGGATTGTTGTCACCTTCGATATCTGAGGTTCGGGAGCCAAGTTACGAGAGGGGAAGAGATTTACGGCACCCCTCTTACTCAATCCGGAGATCGATCTCTACTCAGGCATTTTGTAAAATATTTACATTTTTCTCTCATTAATAATTTTTTTAACCAGTTAGGATGGGAGAACAGTTAAAAAGGAGATTAAAACTATAACACGTTGCATTTATGTGACAAAATGATAACATGGCATGCTTTATTGGAGCAATGAATGATAAATATAGATTGAGAACAAGCACCTGTGAGCTTTTTAGACAAATTGGAACACACTGCTCTGAAATGATGCACGCAAGAAGAAATCTATATGCACTGGCGAAGCCACTGCATGCAGTGATGGCTTGCCTATGTCACACCAAGACTGGTGTGCGCCGGTAGGTCTAAACTCATAGCTTCCATTCTCAAACCTCTGGGCTCTAGAAAGGACCAGTGCACACCCAGGACAAACCATGCAGTCTATAAGGCAAGATATATACAGTTACAGGCAATAGAAATGGCATTGGGCCATAAGAATAAAAAGAACACCCCATAAACAATGTAAGGACCAAAGTAAAGGTCAAGGCCTAACTGCCATGCAAGGGCCATCCGCTAGACTTCAACAAAACCGTCGTACGCCGGTCATCAGAGACCGTATGCCAGTTATATCTTCTATCCAATGCTTGGCTTTGCATCATCTGGGATCTGGAACATGACCAGAAAGATCCCAGAGACCTTCTAAAGCAGAAGAAATTAATAAACAAATACACAGTACTAAAACACAAAGAGCAATAAATTGGTTTTAGCATGCAGTAGGGTGATGAAAATAGAGAGAAGGCATAAAATAGCTAATCAGTGATCCCCATACCAGTACTGCACATACTGCCATGACTGGCGTACGGCTCAATGGTTCTGGCGTGAGCCACTGATAGCCCAGCACGATCTTTGAAACCTTGCCAGCTTTAGGACCAGGACTGGTATAGATTACCAGTCTTGACTCTATCAGCCCCCTTAGGGGTCAGAACAGAAAGTTACGAAAGGTGATATACCTTTGGTTTTGAGTTTGACGGATGGGTTTGAGCTTTGAACTTGAGGTTGAGGGATGGATGATGAGTGAAAGGGTGTGAAGGGAGTATGGAAAGACTTCTTGCTTACTCTTTCAAGTAAAAGAGGAATAAAGAGCAAGAAAGCAAGGGAAATGAAGAGAGAAAGAGACTTGGAGTCTTAAATGAGAGTTACTCTTGTGAACCCATTGCATATGAAATGCAAGGGGGGTATTTATAGGCCAAGGGGCTGAAAAGAAGGGTAGTAATCAGGCTGATTGGGTTAAAGAGGGAGCCTCCCATGCACTAAGTGCATGGGACTAGGTGATGGATGTTGTAGGAGAGAAGGGGGAACGGCCTTGCAGTTTTGCAATCATCAGGAGACTGTTCAGTGTACTAGGGTGGCCGCAAAGGTCGGGCGCACGTGGTTGAATAATAATATTTGACCGATTTTGACTGGTGTACGCCATCTCTGTACCTGCGTGCGCCAGTGTCAACTAAATCAACGGTTGATGACTGACACGTGGCAGTTTACCAGCGCACGCCAGCACGGTACTAGTGTAAGCCAGTAGGATTTGCTGATGCCGTTTGGTTCTAGCTTGAAGGATTTGAAAAGGGATTTGAAAGAGGCTCGAAACACTCAAAACTCAAACACATCAACAATCTCGAATGTTCTTGACCTCAATCATCATCGGAGAATCAAAGATCGTAAGTAAACTAATCTGGACAGTCTAAAATAGGGTGTCTACAAGTTGTAGGAGAAATGTGGCGGCGAAATAGTCCCATGAATGGTATTAGAGCTTGAAAGTCATGGGTTCGAATCGCGAGGGCGTTATCCCGACAGAGGGATTGTTGGGCCTGGAGTGCCTAGCCCCATGGAGTGGTTTGCATGATGCCCACTTCCTGCGACCGCTCTAAAAATATACAAGCAGGTAAGATAACGAATGCCATAAAAAACTTAATTAAAGCTCTCTCTAACACACAAATTGGGTTTATGAGAGATGTGGAGAACAGTCTGTGTTAAAGGCATAAATAATAAAAGTTGTCCCTCTCTTTAACAGCTTAAGCTTTTAGATGAGTTGGTGGTTAACAATTTCATATGATATCAGAACAGATAATAAATCCTATGTTCGAATCTCATCGCTACTTAATATTAAAATATTTACACGTGTTCAGCCCGCGCATGAAGGAGAGTCTGGCTACATGTGAGCAGAGACGGAGCTAGCTTGGGGCGTATGGGGGCCACGGCCCCCGCGTTGTTTCATTTCATTTTATTTTATATTAATATTAGTTTTTTTAGTTATGTTTGTCAACAACACCTATATATTGTATTTTATGTTGTGTGTTACTTAGACATTTCAATCCTCTAAAAATGTGCTCATTTTGGGGCCCAAAACCCAATTTCTCTCTCTATACCACGATCTCTCATAAGTTTTTCTTTCAATTATTAATCTCATACCTCTTTTTATCTCTTTCCACTTACTACCCGAAAAACCACCCAAAAAACCTCAACCAAACAAACTATTAGATTTCCGAACCTAAAAATTTCAAAATCTCATTGTTCATAGTTCAGCCTTGCATTTGCAAAATTCTGGTTTCGTTCCTGCACGTGAGGGGGCGTGTTGAAGGTATAAATAATAAAAGTTGTCCATCTCTTTAATAGCTCAAGCTTTTAGATGAGTTGGTGGTTAACAATTTAATAGTCTGACAATTACAATTTCGTGCTTATAATAACTCCACGAGGTTATTTTTTCTCCTATGGGTTTTGTATTTGTCCGTGACCATATAATATAGCGAATGGCTTTATCGTGGGGTACAATATATATCCATTATCTTGTAATCTGTTGACAAATGGTGAAGTGAATCTTTAATTCGCTACTAGCTCCTGGATCCTATTAGATGAACATATATGCCTCAATAGTCGTCAGAAATGTTAATTCCAATTATCATAAATGATTCAATTATTTACTGACGATAAGAAAGATAACATCAATGTTGCTGCAGGATGCATTCCCAGTGTTGGAGGAAATAGATCTCGATGAAGATTCAGAGATTTTGGAGGTTAGGATTTTTAAATTGTTCTTGTGTCACTTAATAAACAATTGTCTCTGAATATTTATCAGAAATTATTCAACTGATGCTTCAAAATTTTTAATCTTTGTTTTAGTTTCTAAGTTTTTCGGTTTCTTTGGATTAGGAATGTAGCACAAGTGGGGATTAGGAATGTAGCACAAGTGGCAAAGAAAGTGACCCTAATGGTGAAGAACTTGATGAAGATTTAGAAACTCCCAAGGCCGGCTTAGAGGATAGACGAGAGAAGCATGCGCTTCGGGCCCCAAAAAAAGGCTAAAAATGAGTGTCCGAAAAATTCTAGGACCCCTATATATATGCATGTATATATGCCCCCCTCAAAAAATTGCTCTAAGTGTTCTTTACACAAAATAGGCCCAACGGTGAAATACACTGATTATCAACTCCCATAAGCCTTAACCCATTAGGATAGGTTTGGTTCGATAGAATGGATTAGACAATGGAATGGAATTGAGAAGATTAATTTTCAAAGGATGAATTTTAAGATATTGTAATGGTTGCATTTTGTTGGGATAACTATTTATATCTACATAATAAGGGAGAACGGTTTTTAAATCTTATCTCTCTGTAAATCATAACCATTTATTTGCTCCATAAATCCTATGGCACTCATTCTCTCTCTCAAACAATATTAATTGCACAATTATCACTAATTAGATCTCACGTTGCGACGTGCTTGAAGGCACGGGCAAACTTTATATAATATGCTAGGACGGTTTTTGAAACTTATGTCTACATAAATCCGATGGTTTAAAGTTATCCCATAAATCCTACGGCGGTGACCAAAGAGTCCTAGGGCTAGAAATATAGGAGTATTTTGATAGAAAGAATGAAAGTCATCTCTCTCACACACTTATCCAACGCTGCTCTCTCTCTACAAGCAACAAAGGTTCTCAATTTTTTATTTTTTTTTCGGAGAAAAGCTGTGGTGGGGTTGCTGATTTGTGTTTGAGCGTTTGAAAAATTTATTCTTCCCAGACTCAAACCCTTTTTCAATATGTAGGTTTACCCTTACGAAATCCTTACACGTGAGAGCACCATAGGCTTTGTTTTGATCTTTTTTTACGGTCTAATGAATTTGCTTAAATCTTTAATTGTAACCACTACCATTATAGCTAATACATATGTTTGTCAGGGGCTTTCATCAGAAAAAGAAATTTGCTTAAAAAGTGGATACTCCAATTTTTATTGTTAGTATATGATCTTAGACCAAGTTTCTAGCCGTGATCCCTACTCCTCCCTTTAGCTTTGCTTCTAGGTAACATAAGCACGTTCATACTGTGTTCATACGATTTAGGGTCTTGCAAAGTGTCCCCGTCGTGTCATGTGTCTCCGAAGTTTCTCACTCCGATACGGTGATCTCTAGAAGTGTTACATGAAACTAAGCTACCCCTCCGTGTTACATGAATAGGTTTATACTTTGTTCACAGATACAGGAAGAACTTTGTTTGTACCTATTTTAAGAAAAAATCTTCCCGTATAAATCAGCTTCATTGGCGGGGGTGGTCAATAGTTTCATAATTCATTTTAATTCTGTTCAAATCGCGTTGTGCCATGCCTTTAGGCATTGGAACTCGGTAGCTTTGGATGACTGTTGACCTCTAGAACTAGTTTTTATATACTTGACAACTGCAAATTTTACCACCTAGTGTTCGTTATTTCCTCTTTACTGGTGCTTCTGTTTGGAGTAATGTTAACATGTATTTTCAGTCAAGCTTTGGATATGAGAATGACTAATTTTTTTGGGTACTGTTTAGAACAACAAAATGGCAGACACTTCTGCTGCTCAAGCTAGGAAAGGCAAAGATATCCAAGGAATTCCTTGGGAGAGGCTTAATATCACAAGGGAAAAGTATAGGCAAACTAGGCTAGAACAGTACAAGAATTATGAGGACATCCCTCAATCTGGCAAGGGGTCAAAGAAAGTAAGCCCATTGGTCCTTTTCTCAGCTGCTGTTGCGATGCTTTTAATGTTCTGTTGCCATGACGATGTAAACTCATTAACGCCTCATGTTTCTGTTGTGAATAGGATTGCAATGTCACAATGAAAGGGGCTATGTATTATGAGTTCAGACGTAATTCAAGATCTGTGAAATCAACGATACCTCATCTCCAGGTTGGATGACATTCTCTTTTTCAGTTTTGGTCTCAGCTACAGTATTTGATTGTATTAGATTATTTTCTCTCCGACTATAAGGCTCCATATTACTTTTACAAACTATTCTTCTATTTTAGAGTTGCAAAACGTTCATCACATTTGGAATGCGACCTGCAATGGTATTTAAATGACGAATAGATCCCTAGCTTTAGGTGCAATTTGCGCAATGTGCCAAACCTTTGGTTGTCCGCTTTTTTTGAATTGGTTTCTGTGCAAACCAATACCTGCCCCCATATCCCTTGTGTTTAGGGGTATCTACCCTTACGTTTCCTTTTTCTGGTTAACCTCTATGTTGATTTAGAGATCCAAATCTGAAGCCCCGGACATCGAGGATGTAAGTGCTGAATGACATTTTAGTTTCTTGGAGAAGTAAGCATGAAATGTAAAAACTAGTTGAATGCTATCGCAATGCCCTGGAAAGTGATGTATATGTGCCACATAGGCGCATACCACCAATCATATGCCGGCTTTGTAGAAGTTGTGAGAGATATGGGATGAATGTTGGTTTACAGTCAAACTGTGTACTCCAATCGTAGAAGAGAGTGATTAGTACAATTCGGAGAAAGATACGACCGAATTATACCACAAATGCTAAGACCTTAGTTTCATAAAAGGTGAGAGAGGCTGATCAATGGGATTGAGAAGCCCATAACTTTAGAAATTTATTAATACCGTATACACGAATGACCATATCGATCTGTAAATTGTATTGCATTGTTTTGGACATTTCAAGATAAGAGTTTCCCTTACATGTCAGTAGTGCTTGTTCTTACACTAACTATGTCATTCTTGTTTATTGATATTATGTGCTGCATATGACATACCCAAACCCTTAAATCGTGTAGGTGATGGACTTAGGTTAAATGATATTGTAAGTTTATGGCATAACGCCATTAACTATATGAGACTATTTTTTAATTTTCTAGAGTTAGCTACTTCTTTGATTTGTAGCATAGTTGACTGACAGAAATTTTGTGCTTGGTGTTGCAGTTGAGGAACTTGGTTTGGGCAACATCAAAGCATGATGTTTACTTTATGTCACATTTTTCTGTTACTCATTGGTCAGCATTAACTTGTAACAAGACTGAGGTTCTTAATGTTTCTGGTCATGTCGCTCCATGTGAGGTGATTCTCATGATTCCCTCTATTTTGGCTTGCTTCCCGTTTCTATCTTGATCTCTCTGTGTTGTGTGCGTGTCTTAAAACGAGAAAAACTTGTATTTCTGTATTTTTGGTCTTCTACGAATTCATTCGATGTCTTTGCTCCATATAGAAACATCCAGGAAGTCTACTGGAAGGATTTACCCGGACTGAAGTTAGCACACTTGCAGTAAATGATAGGTTACTTGTTGCTGGGGGGTTTCAGGGAGAACTCATTTGCAAGGTAACTTAGTTGAGTTTACTTGTGTGACATTTACTGAAAGTGTGAGAGTTCAGAAATTAGTTAGCCTTGGTTTGTTGCTTGCATTCCCACTTTTGATGTCCAAGACAGAAGTTTGGTTTCCGTGTGTGTATGAGAATTTTTTATTTTCAACTTCACTTCTAGATTTTCTGCTTTACTGTTTTGTTTTTCGTACTTTGAACTCGCTTGCTCGCAGCCCTGATAAGTATTTGCTGTAAAAACCTGTGAACTGTATGAAGTATCGTGAAAGTAACTACCATGTTTCTTAGACGATGGATCTTTTTCAGAGTGGTGTAGGGAAATGTATATCGAGATGGAAGAATGCTTTGGTGTTATACCTTTTTTAGTAGTTGTCTTCTTTTGCTTTGTGTTTTGTGTTAATCTGAATACGGGCATTGACGACGAATCACTTCTTTTTTGCCACAGAATTTAGATAGACCTGGAGTTTGCTTCTGCACGAGGACAACAGACGTTAACGCACTTACTAATGTAGTAGAGATCTACAACTCTCAGAGGTATTCTCGTTTGCCCTTGTGTTGGTGTTGGGATCTATTCACTTACTGAGCTTGAATCTTATGGAATTATGGTACTCCCCCCTTGCCCAACAGTGGTGCAGTTCATTTCACAGTTGCCAACAATGATTGTGGAGTTAGAGACTTTGATATGGAAAAATTTCAGCTATCTAAACATTTCAGCTTTCCTTGGCCAGTGAATGTAAGCCCCCTCTCCCTCTCTCCTGCTCTTCTCTTGGTAGAGTTTAGACAGGTTAAAAAGTTCCCATCTTTTTGGTGGCAGTATTTTCCATCACTTGATCGTAGTGATTTATGTTTGAATTAGGACCATCTGAACTGCTATTTGCAAATATTGTCATGTGATTATCCCTAAGATAAGTCTTCCTATGGGGCTAAGTTGAAGATGTAAGAGGAGAATTTAGTGTCTAAATACGTGATTTTATGTTTAAGGTTTTGCAGCTAAAGGTGTATCTAAAATAACACTCGAACCATCACTTTTTATTTCTCTTCTGGTGTGGGAGTGGGAATCCTGGCATTACTAGGCAGCTGCTTGTATCTTGCTTCATTTCTGTTGATAATGGTAATAAGTCCGCATTGAAGTGGTAGTTTGGAATTTGCAATGTTTTATTTATTTATTTTTATTGCAGCACACTTCCTTGAGTCCTGATGGTAAACTTCGTATAATTGTTGGAAATAACCCAGAGGGTATGTTGGTCGACTCCGGAACTGGGAAGGTAATTTGTCTGTTATTGCTTTCACCCTCTCCCTCTTCTGAAGTATTTTTAGTAAGCAGTGTAGCCTGAAAAGTTGGTATAATTTGAATTTTTATACTTTTGCAGATGGTCGCGTCTTTGGTTGGTCACTTGGACTTCTCATCTGCATCAGCATGGCACCCTGATGGCCTCACCTTTGCTACCGGGAATCAGGACAAAACCTGCCGAATTTGGGATGCCCGAAACCTATCCAAGTCAGTGACGGCTTTGAAGGGGAATCTCGGAGCCATCCGATCGATTCGCTACTCATCCGATGGTCATTTCATGGCAATGGCAGAGCCTGACGATTTCGTCCATGTTTTCGATGCCAAAAGTGGGTATGAGAAGGAACAAGAGATCGATTTCTTTGGCAAGATATCTGGCATGTCTTTCAGTCCTGACATGGAATCGCTCTTTATTGGAGTGTGTGACGCTTTTGATGTGCGTGCCGATATTGGAGTGTGGGACCGTACATTTGATGGCCTTCTTGAGTTTGGCCGACGAAGGAATAACTCATGCCCTGATTCTATCATCTGAGTGGGTGATTGGACCTCTCTGCAAATAAGTGTACAAATAAATATGCAAAAGGGGGCTCTCTCATTCTATCATCTCAGTTGGCATAAAAATGTAATTAATGTGTTGTGGGATTTAGGTTGTAGTGTTCTTTTAGTAGGAGTGTTCTGTTTGGAGTAATTGTGAGTCGTCGGAGGCAGGGTTGTACCGAAGGCTGAGAAGCATTGGTAATGCAAACAGAGAAACTTGAACTGGGTTTGCTCAAAGATGTGTCATTTCAAGTCCCAATTTTGAGATATTGTAATGGTTGTATTTTTTTTTAGAATAACTATATGCTTATATTTGTAATGGTAAATCTTTTGTAATGGTTTTTTTATGAAACTCTTTGTAGACCAACTTTTGTATGGAAAATGACAGTCTCATTCAAGAAGTTAGCTTCGGCTTCTAAAACTTATGAGTCAGTCCTGATTATGTGGTAGGATTTATGTACATCGGTACGTTCCAGCTACATTTCGTGCATGAAAATATGTCGATTTTCACTGAGTCAATCTTGGAATGCTAAAATATTTCACCAAAAAAAAAAGATTAAGTATGATCCGGAGCACGCAGGGTCGAGTGATGAAGATACAATTGGGGTCATTTAAAGTGTGTATGAATGTGAATGCGTGCGGACTTGAGTGCAAAATTCTGTTAATATTTGGCAGTCAACGCCATGGACTGTTTTTGATTAAGACGATTTGGACCGTTGGGTGATATTCCTGGAGCGCCTTTCCAAGTGGGCGGTTACCATATCAGAGGAGCAACGTTCTGACCCGAAACGTAATTGAAATTGTTCATTTTGTGAAGCTTAATACGTAAAATAGTTTTGTGAAAATTCAAATTGATTGGAAACTCATTTGTATAGAGTTGGGTTAAAGATGTCCAAGCATATTTATGTTTACAGGGGTTGTTCTACAAGTTGAGCTCTACAAAGTAAATTACTGTTTGGATCATATATAGTTGGTGCTCGAAACAGTGTCTGTTTCATAGACGCAACAAGCTATTCCGAGACTAGTCAATACGAGCTATTTTCCCAATTGATTTTTTTAACTTTTCGTCGACATTGTTAGGATTAAGCCTTTGTTGCGATCAGAGGAATAAAAAGTGCATAAAATAGCGATCAAAATTGAAAATATTCAGTGAGACAATAAAACTACCTTTTTCTTCTAATTTTTTTTCGTCTATAGGGCTTTTTTTTCCCTTCCTAATCGTAATTTTATGGTTCTTAGATTTGTTTTGTTGAAACGAATCTTTAATCGAAGAAAAGGATTGGACTGTGTTTGATCAAGACCCATTGGACAGAATTATTCTTGATATATATTTTTGGAGCTCCTTTCCAAGTGGGCGTATTTGTTGCGATGGATGTCAGGGGAAGACACCAGAATCAGGGCCCGGTTGTGCCCGTGACCAGAGCAACGTTTTGAGGCACAAAACGTAATTGAAATCATTAATTGTTACGTGTGGAGCTTCAGATTAGAACAATCTCTTAAAAAGTTAGTCAATCAGAAGCACATTTGTACATAATAATTAGCAATTAATGTCGAAAAAATCAAACTCGGAAATATGATTCGTTCATTAGTCTACCAAACGTCCAATCGAATTGATATTTTTAGGATTGTTCAATGCGTCAAGCTAGTAAACGGTGGTTTACATCACGTTTTGAGGCTTGAGGCAGTGCTCGTTTCATGGGCACAAAAAACTATCGCAAGGCCACTTAATTAATACATGATATTTTCCCTTTAATCGAACCTATCGCTGGAGGAGGGTCGAATTAATTTTTTCTCAAATTAGTTGAGATGCTCGTAAACTAACTCAAATACTGTCAATTACGAAAGGGGGAAAAAAAAAATCAATGCTAGATACACATACAATACAATATGCATGCACATTTACACTTATTAATTTCTTTTGGGCCCACACTATACGCCGGAAGTATGTGTGTGCGTCGTGGGTGCCTACGGCGTTTCCTATCCTATAAATGTGTGGAGAATAGAGTGGGAGAAAAGTAAAAGGGAATATTAGGAGGAGCTGGAGGAGCTCATCCCAATAATGAGCTCGGTTATTCTACTCATCGACCCTGACAAGTTGAACGGTGCGGATTTATTAATTTTGATAATCCATGTTCTCAATGAGCATCATGCAGTAGAGTCTCACCACTGGATAGACTGTAGTTTTTATGTTATCTTTTGGGATGTTTTTTCTTCTTTATTTTTTCTTTTGCAAAAACCCTATTTTGTATACATAATATTTTTTATGTCTATTTTAAACTTTATTCATCTTTAATCAGCTTTAATGGTTAATCTCGACCACATAATTTGTTTTTATAAAAAAAAAATTAGTAAGGGACATGGGCTAAATTTGTAAGAAGGTAAGGAAATGTTTTTTTTCCTTCCTTTTCTAAGGTTTCAACTGAGCCATTTCCCGCACGGGTTTCTTTCAAAAATGAGATTGGCTCGAGATAGCCCCTAAGGATTGCACTATGCGGTGTGTGTGAATGCTAGTGAATTTGTGTGTGTAAATTGTATCAGTATTGGGTAGTAGTCGAGTAGACGCATTGGACTGTTCTTGATCAAGACAAATTGGACCGTTCTTGATATTTTTGGAGCTCCTTTCAAAGTGGGCGGTCCTTCACGTTAGTGGAGGGACCGTTTCCAGGAGGTGTAGTCGTTGCAATAGTTAGGGAAGAAACTACAATCAGGCTCCTCTGTGCCCATGACATAAGCAAGAGCCACAAAACGTAATTGATATCGTTTACTCTGTGGTGCTTGAGAAGCAGAATAATCTCGTAAGAAATCAAGTCGATTGGAAGCACATTTGTACACTATCATGATCATATATGCTCCGTTTGTTTTGAGGTAAAACGTTTGATTGTGAAATGTTCATGTAAAAATATTTATGGCAAAAACTTTGTTACACCTCTCATGTCTGTGTTCAGCGGAGACCTCAAGCCAAGTTTTCACAAAAAAAAATAAAAAAAAAAGGGTATCGCAAAGAAACGTTTTACACGATTGGGGAAGCATGTTGGGCACATAGGCCTTGTTGTGCCTTAAAAAAAAAGGGTATCTCATCCCATCATGTTCATGAAATTGTCGTGCCTTCAACTGGGGCGATAATTAAAATCAAGAATAGATAGATAGAACTTTAAGCACTTTATACTACCTTCGCCAATTGCTATATTTCACAATTTAGAATATTCTCTATGATTTGAAAATTTTTGTTTAATAAAATTAATTAAGATCTATCAAACAACATAATATATTAGAGAATATTCTAGGATTTGAGTCGATAGAATTAAGACTCAATAGCATTTTGGTTTAAATAAATATACTTATGCTTTTTGTGGATACGTGTCTATGCATTTGCTAAAAAATAAAAAATAAAAATTAAGTGACTAGGACGTCTTTGACGTATTTCGTGCGTGGAACCGTTGGTTTGAAGCAAAACCAGCATTTTCAACCATTGATCCGTCAATTTATTTGCCGAATGAGCAAAGCCAAACCATCCCATCTTTAAATCTTCATCAAATCGGCCCCAGGAAGGCCAGACAAGTAAACGGAGGAAGGAGGTGGAGGGCGCAAGTGGAGCACAACAAGGCTAGGAAGTAAAGAAAAGGGAGGCTGGAGGAAGGGGGGAGGTGGAGGTGAGGAGTGGCAGCCACCCGCACCCCCACCCCCACCCCCACCCCCACCCCCTCTCCTAAATAAAACCCTAGAAGGAGAAAGGTTTAGAGAAAGAGGCTCTCAAGTTGAAATTGTTTATTTCGTGGAGCTCCAAATGTAGAACAATTTCGTAAAAAATCAAGTTCAGAAGCACATTTGTACAGAATTATTAACAATGTCAACAAAAACAAGCTCGAGTGGTTCGTTCAATTAGTTATCAACGTTCAATTGAATTGAGTTTTTTTTATATAAGATTGTTCTAGGCGTTAAGCTCTAAAAATGAACTGTGGTCGTTGTTTGTATCGTGTTTTGAAGCCCGTTTCACAGGCACATGCAACAAGCTATTGCGATAGCAGTCAATATATGCAACAACCTATTGCTAGAGGATGGTGAAACTAATTTCGATGCTCGTAAGCTGGAGGAGAAACTGATCACAATTGTGAAAGTGCAAAAAAAAAAAAAAAAGGGGGGGACACATACAATATGCGGAAAGTCTACGGCCACCGCATGCCATGTGGGGTTCACTCCGGGTCCTGTACTAATGATCCAAGCCGTTCAATAATTTAAAAAAAAAACGAGTGGGGAACCCGAAACATCAGCTCAATCCGATATGTGTAAGTGCTCAGATCAAGCTTCCCATCTTTTTGTACACCAGAAAACCAATCTTTCTATTTTTTCCGATTTTTCAAAGATTACAAGCTTGATTCGAGAACTTACACATATTGGATTGAACTAGTGTTCTGCGATGCCCACTTAATTTATTTATTTTTAATTATTGAACAGTTTGAATCATCTATGCGGGACCTGAAATGAACCCCACACGACATACGGTGGTCGGCCACCGCATTTTTGGGCGGTGGCTGTAGCGTTGCTCTACAATATGCATGCACATTTGGACTGATAATTTCTTGTGGGCCCGCACTACGCTGGAACTTGGAAGTATGTATGTGTGTCGTCGGCCACTGCTTTGCGAAAGACTATACTTTTGTGAAAGAATTTTCTTTAAAAGTTGCAACTTGCCAGGGGACGGACCACTGGCTCCATTTCTTGGTCTACCAATGGAATTAATTGGTGATATTTTTGGAGCTGATCAAAATTTCCAAGTTGGCGGGGACCACCTCCATCAGGTGTAGACGTTTCGATATTGAGGGAAAAGACATTAGCCTAGTTGGTTTTGGTTTTTAGATTTTGGATTTTAGATTTTAGATTTTAGATTTTGAGTGAAGAGAGATATATAAAGAGAGAAATAAGAGTAATAATTGAAAAAATTTATTGAAGACCATACGCTATGAAAAAATCTAAAAACCAAAACGAACAAGATCAATTATAATGCAATAATGCAAATACTATTACATGGACCTCTCCTGAGTTTTTTTCCAAAAACCACATATATTCCCTCAAGTTTTTAAAATGACAATATGAGTTTCCTACGTATTAATTTAACGATGTTGGACTCCTGCAGTTGGTAAAACTTGAGAATACTCTCCCGCACATAAATCTTTTTGACAAATCTATCGTTGTAAATTTGTAATCCAATCCAATCCAATCCTACACAGATACTACTACTTAGATTAACAAATTTCACCATTGAGATTTGTACTTAAGAGAGTCATGAAAGTAGACGTCAGAGGTAAAGTTGGAGCTCAAATAAGGGGTATCGAAAATGCTTATGTATCTCCATTCATCAATTTTTAATCCAAAGGTCCGCCGTATTTGTGTGCGGTGCCCGGTTGATCAACTTCAAATTTGCTTGATCAATTTTCTCCACTTGTTTTTCATCAGTAGGGTATGATACCGATCGATCCCAATCTATTGTGTGAAAATTCACTTGATCAACTTATAAAAACCGCTTGATCAATATTTTTTATTAGGTAGATTGTCCTACAATGCCACCTTACACTCCACTCTCAATTGGTATTATAAAAATGATTCATTCCATTCTAATTATACAGACTCGCAAATGTAAGATAAGGAGGAGAACAAATTACAATCGGATAAAGTTGAGTACAAAGGAACTATGTGGATTGTTAATTGAATTGCCAATCAAAAGGGAGCTCAATTGTTTGGAGCCCATAATTTTAATTTTTAGAAGGGTGTTCATATATTTTTTTACTTTTTCTAGAAAAATTCAAAAAAGATAAACACTGTCAACAAAAGCACCGAAAAGACTAACAACCAAATAAATCACTAATTAAAAAAAGAAGAAGAATAAGTTATGTTAGTTCAAACTCCAGCGTAGCATTTATCGGAGAAGATTGTAGTTTAGGATGATATATATTCTAGATCCCAAGTGAGGGTGAAAATAAAATTAGGGATAAGGAAAACTTTGTGGTTAATATAGAACAACTCTTTCTTTGGTGGAGCTCGTTTTCATTTTTGAAACCTGAGTGAGGATTTATGTAATTATAAAAATCCTCAGGGAAGCTCGTTGGAATTTACCCAAAGTAGAATTTCAATTAAAAGACTTCATGGTTCCATCTGTTCAGTCAATTATCCATTTGCACTCACTCAATCTCTACCACTCAATCCTGAGTTTGCTATTTCTTGTGGTCTGGCTGGATCTTCATCTTCTCCACTCCTACAATTTCTTCAGGTATGCCATAAACTTTACTTATCTTTTGGTGTTGATTATAGTGTTAGATATATAGATATATATAATAGCTCATCGAAATCATTCTTTATTAATGAGTAGTGTGTTTTTATGAGCAGTGGTATAATATTGATTACTATGGGCTTAATTTCAGATCCCGTCAATATGCCCAAAGATTGGTTGATATAGATCAATCAACCATGGAGTTAATTCTTGAAAGCATTAAAGTAGGACTTCAAAGTTGAAAAAAAGAGTATGCCTAATTTATTCAAGTAAGCTGCCAGCCCTTATAACTATTTTACCCTCTTTTTGGTGTTGATTATAGTGTTAGATATGTCTCGGTTTGGCATATGATTGTCTCGATGTTTAGGTGCCAACTTCGTTGTGATGTTTAATTTACAAAGGGTTGTGATGCCGTTTTCTCCATGTTTCCTTTAGTCTTTGTAATCCTTATTTAAAGATTAATAAAATTTCTTTGCCGTTCAAAAAAGTAGAAAAGAAAAAGATTATAGTGTTAGATATCACTGACACAATTCTATATAGTAGGGATGATGGTGTTTTATGCGTAGCGGGATAATATTATTATTGGCTTTCAGATCCTAACAATATGTTGAAAGATTGGTGTCGTCTATTAATTAATCAACCATGGAGTTCTTGAAAGTATTAAAGTAGTAGTTCAAATTCAAAAATTGAGTTTGTTAATTTATTTGTCAAACTGTAAAGACCTACGAAGAATTGTTCAAAATACGATTTCCATTTTCTTCTAAGGAAAATACTGAAATTAGCTTCTCTACAGCCACTTTTTTTTTTTAATCAAACAGCAAATTTTATTACATTTCAAACGTCCGAAGGCAAAGATTACATCTCAATAATCAAGAGTGGACCAAAATCACCAAAATCTAGCAACTGTACAAAAGCATGCACTTAGGCTAATTATCAGGCTCTACAACACATACTGTCGGATCAGACCAGCACGAGGTTCCCGCATAGGGTTCATCATCGATTTTACAGTAGAGAACCCAACTCAAACCAATAGGCATGAAGCACCGATGCAATGTTCAAGATCACAGATATGTTTTCGCAAAGCGCATCGCCAACCTGCTCTTGGCGTGAGAAATCTCCGATTGAGTCAGTTAGTCCTCATAGCCTTGAGCGAAGGACGCCACGTAGTCGGACGAAGCGCTCAAGTCAGGCCCCTGTCCCGCACAATGGAGCTAGGAGCATTATTTTAAAAAAAAAAAAAACAGTAATTTTCTATTCATACTAGGCAAAACATAAATATACACGTAAAAGAAATTAATTATTAGATAGCGACTTTTTATTTTACATGCATATGCAGACATATACGATGGGTTAACTTGACGGATTTGGTTTGAGGAAAAATAGAATTACCATGAAAATGGGGTTAATTCAAATTGGAGATAGAAAATGGGTAGACAATACTCCTGAATGAGGGAGGATCCCTCTCTGCAGCCAAATTTTTTTTTCTCGGCAAACGAACGATTTTATAGATCTCAAAGGGGTACATCGAGGACAATACATCTTTGCTCAAGAAGCCAAAGAAAACCAGCAAAACCATAAGAAAAATAAACAAATCATCCAACAAAAGGTTGAATG
This sequence comes from Rhododendron vialii, assembly GCF_030253575.1. Taxonomy (NCBI): domain Eukaryota; kingdom Viridiplantae; phylum Streptophyta; class Magnoliopsida; order Ericales; family Ericaceae; genus Rhododendron; species Rhododendron vialii. The sequence goes on along the minus strand of NC_080559.1, from coordinate 1,980,306 downwards.
ACGCCCCTACGGATTATGTTATAATTTTACTTTCCGAATACCATCTAAAAACACCTTAAAATCCTCCACAGAGTACAGTTTTTTTGTAACGCCCCGAAAATTCGGAGACATTAAAAATAATAATGAAAAGATTATTTTCACAAAAGAAATTCATAGATTTACTGCATCACCATTTCAAAAGCAAATGTCGTTATTTTACAACAGTTTCGAATAAATTAAAATATTACAATATCCAAATACACTTAGAAGCTTCCAAAATAAAGTAGACTTAAATTAATCAGAGCGACTATGCGCACAGAAACCAAGGTTTTCAGCTTCTTTCTCATTAGGATTTAACTCGATCGAATCGTACGACACTTCTGTTCTATCTTCAGTACCTAGCGTTCGAGTTACCAGGGCAACATAGTACCGTAAGCGATGACGCTCAGTAGCCAAAACCCACCCGAACCCATAACTTACAAGCAATAGGAAAATAATTGTCATGCATTAAAAATAACATAAAAAGAGAACAATAAACTTTTCTTTCATTACTATCCTTTAACCTATGTGAAATCTCGGATCTTATCCATAGATCCGTTCCTACCCATAACCTCTGGCACAAACACTGGTGTGGTCCGACTCCCCTTTACCAGATCCGGATGAAAGATACCTAAGTTATATACCCGGGTATCCCATCCGCAACCATAAGTTCAGATACATCTTCACCGGCAACGCTCAAGCGCCGTCTAGCCCGGGTTGAACTTCACCGGCAACGCTCAAGCGCCGTCTAGCCCGGGTTGTGACGCAAGCACAATGCCACCCTTATGTCCCGTCCCAACATCCGAGAGCCGATCACCACCATGCCGTACCTAGGGTTCGTAAATCCATACTTTCAACAGATCACCACCAATCATTCATCAATAATACATCACCACGGGTTCCAAACCAGGATTGTCCGTAATTCAAAATCACATCCTCTCACATTAACCATTTTCCATTAATCCTACTTTCACGTCTAATATGTTAAATCCACACATCGCAACCAACCTCGGGAACCTATTAGTCCAATCTAACAGTACAACAACATTTCACACAGTGCAACATTTTTCGAAACATGCTCACAGGCTACTAGCAATTAAATTCGCGATAATAACAAATCATGCAATAAAGCTAAACACGTATTAATTTATCATACGTTCAATTTAATCATGCGATTCAATGATCCAACTAAACATACTATCATGCTAAAATTATTTAACCGTGCGATAACACTAATCATGCGATTTAAACAAATTACGTTATTCCTTTTATTTTCTCTTTTATTATTCCAAGCTAAAATCCACACTTACTCTTAATCATCTCGGGGTGTTGACGGTATTAGAAAAATTCGCATTTACAACCAAACTTGGATCGCCTCGAAACTATTTAATGTTGGGACTTATATTAATAGATTCCAATATGCTAGAGTTAGATTTATAAGCTAAACAACTTGAGGGACCAAACTATAATTTTTCCAAAACATTTCAATATTTCCAGCGGCTGCCTTTCTTTCTTTTCTTTTTTCTTTTTAAACAAAACAGGGCAGTGTTCGAACAAAGTGGTTTCCAGCCCGAACTCGGCCGGCGACATCGGGTTTAGTTATTATCATACCGAAACACGAAATAATCAATATGGGATATAATTTATATTTAGGGAGGCGAGTTCCGAACTACCTCTCGTCCGGCGAAACAGTTTTCGGAGAGATTTCAAGACGGGTCGGAGCGGCGGCGGCTCGGTCGAAAGGTGGTAGTGTACGGCAGTGGAGATGCCTCCGGTGGTGGTGGCTGCTCCGAATGGTGATGAGAGGTGGCAGAGCTCGGTTGCTTTCCGGACTGTTTTGCAGCGAGTACCGGAGCTTGAACGAGCAGATTTTTCGACCCAGAATGGGGTTGATTTCAGAGCTCGAAAGGATTGATTAAAAGGTGGGTTTCGTGACTGGGATGGGCTGGTTTTGGTGGTGGGCTCGGTGATCGGTGGTGGTGGGCTCGGTGATCGGTGGTGATGATAAGGAGGAGTGGCCGGCTGATAAGGAGGAGGTGAGAACCGGTTGCCGAGGGTCAGAGGAGTGGCTGGCTGTTCTTCTCTCTCCCTCTCTCTCTCTGCCGTGTATTGTTGCTGGGAAAAACAAGAAAGAAATGGAAGAAGGGATATTAAAAAGGTTTGGACCATTACATGGGGGTTACTAGCTCATGGGCAATGAGGTGTTGTCACATTGGGAGGGTTTTAAGGAGGAAATATGGGATTTTGCTCCCTCCAATTTTCAGCCGAGATTTTCTAAGAAATGGGGAACGGAAGGGTTGGTTTGGACCGGTGCAACACATGCACACACTAGGAAAATCTCTCTTCAGGCGCGCGCGCATACAAACGATTACGGAATAAAATTTGGTGTCACAGCATAAATAATTTTTCGCATTAAATAAATTAACAAAAATAGTATTTTTGTTTTGATAATAATAATAATTATTTATTAAAAATACCGGGTCTTTACAATCTATCCCCCTTAAAATAATTTCGTCCTCGAAATTAAGATGTACCTTCGATTTGAAACAGTTGTGGATAGTTGGCCTTCATTGTGTCCTCACATTCCCAAGTTGATTCCTCTAGTCCTCGCCTCCATAAGACTCTGGCTAGTTTAATTGTTCGCCTCGAGTAACTTTTTCTGCACGATCAAGAATTTCCACCGATTGGTCTTCAAAAGTCGTACCCTCATTCAGTGTGACTTCCTCCCAGTTGAACAAGTAGGTAGGGATGGGCCATATATTTCCATAGCATGGAGGCATGAAAAATGTTGTGAAACTTTGGCGATCTACCGCGGTAAAGCTAGGTGATAGGCTACTTTGCCAATTTGCTCCAAGATCTCGAACGGGCCAATGTAGCGAGGCGATACTTTCCTTTCTTGCCAAATTGGATGATCCCACAGCGCGGTTTGAATAAAAAGTACGTTGAAAGTCCACGGTCTCATCCTCTTGTCGGCGTAGCTCTTTTATTGGCTTTGAGTGATCGGGAGTCATCAACGTATCTCCTTCCTTAGTCAGTTCTTGAAAGTTTGGTTCTTGTCTCCTAGTCGATGGATGGTACTATACTCCAAAAAAAATGAAAAGATTGCAAGAATTTTCAAGAGATTTCAAGTACAAGTCAAATGTCCAAAGATCATAGAACCAAATAGAGGGCATGAATAGATCCCCTCCACGAGTCGAGGTGCAAATAGTTTTGAGTGGGAGTCGGAACACGATGAGAATGAGGATCAAGTTAGCTGAAGTGAATTCAATGATTTGGAGGAAGAGTTTCATCATTGTAATAGTTCCGATTAAAGATTCAACATGCGAGTGAAACAAACAAGTTCTTGGTCTACCAAACATTGCAATGGAATGAATTAACAAGGGTTCTCATAAGAAATATCAATCTATTGATAGGTTTTGAAGGATTACGAGGTCCAACGATGAAACCGAACTAGATATTTATTTTGCGCCACATTGGCCAAATGCGTTTCCAAAACAAACATCTAACTCTAGTTATTTAAAAGAAAGGAAAATAAAGGGCACAAGTGAAGAGTAAACGATGACTTTCGAATCCAAAAATAGAAATAGTCACCAATAGAACGATGATTGGATCTTACTAGCTTAAGACATGATACAAAGCTCAAGGAAAGTGAAGCATAGAGTTAGGTGCTTGGATTAGATAGGGAGGTCAACAATTTGAGTTTTAGTTGAAATTGCAGCTTTAACAATGGAGAGTCATAATGAATGTGATTTTAAGAAGAGCCAAGAGAGATCGGAGGTAGCGGGCAGTTAGGATACAATCGATTGAATGAGAATGGAGACTTAGATGAATAATCGTCAATAGCTCGTCTATCCCCCTTAAAAAAAATAGAACTTCATTGCAAGAGAATGGTTGCCGCTTTCTCAGATATTCACGACCTTGAGCTCTTCCTGGTCTGTTTGAACTATGATGGTGCCGTCGTTGAATTCAATTTGCATAGTATATAGCTGGGTGATGATTTCGAATCTCTAACAGCATAATGTTTTTATTCATTGATCTATCTACTATCTCGAGGGGTCTACGACGCTTGAGGTTGGGGTGTCAAAATAGTCGATGTGACAATCGCTTGCAGAAGTTGAATAACCTCCATGTTACTCGGTATCACATTGGGCTTCGTGTTGCGTTGACCTCGAGATTGGCATAATCATGTTGATGATGTGGGCGGTGTTGATGTTGGCATTGGGGTTTATACGAAGTTAGGGGTTTCTAATTATGGCTGGCAAGGATTTTGAAATTGCAAAAATAAAACAACTTTTGAAAAGTCCCTTTTTTTTTTAAAACATAAAATGAACAAAAACTATTGAAAATATCTATGCATAGAGTGCCACATGGGCCAGACACGCATGCTTACTACAGTTAGCTCTTACTGCTAGACAAACATGCAAGACTTAAGTTTTCTCACGGTACGCTCACACCATGACCCTACCCTTTCCAACCTATCTCTGATCATAGTCTCGACAGGAAGGGAAAACTGTTTTTCAGCGGGTATTCAATCTCCTAGATAGCGTCTTCTTCGGCCTCAGTCTCTTCCTCCCAACATTGTCAAGGTCTATTGCCTCGTCTTCGAACTAGAATTTTTTTTGACTTCGTTGATCAACTCTATATCTACAATAGGAGCGAGTTCTTCTATCTCTTTCTTGAAGTCGTTGACTTCAGCACTTTAACGGAGTTGCTTCGGGCGACAAGACATATTTATATGCTACTCTTATAATAAAAAATATATCGTACAGTAGCTAAGGCAATAGGTAGATTAAGCGCATAACTACCCCGTACAACACTCTTGGAAAATGTTCTACCCAATCTACCCAAGGCCGAGGGTTTGAACCTAAAGCTCTGATACCATTTGTAACGCCCCGAAAATTCGGAGACATTAAAAATAATAATGAAAAGATTATTTTCACAAAAGAAATTCATAGATTTACTGCGTCACCATTTCAAAAGCAAATGTCGTTATTTTACAACCGTTTCGAATAAATTAAAATATTACAATATCCAAATACACTTAGAAGCTTTCAAAATAAAGTAGACGTAAATTAATCAGAGCGACTATGCGCACAGAAACCAAGGTTTTCAGCTTCTTTCTCATTAGGATTTAACTCGATCGAATCGTACGACACTTTTGTTCCATCTTCAGTACCTAGCGTTCGAGTTACCAGGGCAACATAGTACCGTGAGCGATGACGCTCAGTAGCCAAAACCCACCCGAACCCATAACTTACAAGCAATAGGAAAATAATTGTCCTGCATTAAAAATAACATAAAAAGAGAACAATAAACTTTTCTTTCATTACTATCCTTTAACCTATGTGAAATCTCGGATCTTATCCATAGATCCGTTCCTACCCATAACCTCTGGCACAAACACTGGTGTGGTCCGACTCCCCTTTTCCAGATCCGGATGAAAGATACCTAAGTTATATACCCGGGTATCCCATCCGCAACCATAAGTTCGGATAAAACTTCACCGGCAACGCTCAAGCGCCGTCTAGCCCGGGTTGTGACGCAAGCACAATGCCACCCTTATGTCCCGTCCCAACATCCGAGAGCCGATCACCACCATGCCGTACCTAGGGTTCGTAAATCCATACTTTCAACAGATCACCACCAATCATTCATCAATAATACATCACCACGGGTTCCAAATCAGGATTGTCCGTAATTCAAAATCACATCCTCTCACATTAACCATTTTCCATTAATCCTACTTTCACGTCTAATATGTTAAATCCACACATCGCAACCAACCCCGGGAACCTATTAGTCCAATCTAACAGTACAACAACATTTCACACAGTGCAACATTTTTCGAAACATGCTCACAGGCTACTAGCAATTAAATTCGCGATAATAACAAATCATGCAATAAAGCTAAACACGTATTAATTTATCATACGTTCAATTTAATCATGCGATTCAATGATCCAACTAAACATACTATCATGCTAAAATTATTTAACCGTGCGATAACACTAATCATGCGATTTAAACAAATTACGTTATTCCTTTTATTTTCTCTTTTATTATTCCAAGCTAAAATCCACACTTACTCTTAATCATCTCGGGGTGTTGACGGTATTAAAAAATTCGCATTTACAACCAAACTTGGATCGCCTCGAAACTATTTAATGTTGGGACTTATATTAATAGATTCCAATATGCTAGAGTTAGATTTATAAGCTAAACAACTTGAGGGACCAAACTGTAATTTTTCCAAAACATTTCAATATTTCCAGCGGCTGCCTTTCTTTATTTTCTTTTTTCTTTTTAAACAAAACAGGGCAGTGTTCGAACAAAGTGGTTTCCAGCCCGAACTCGGCCGGCGACATCGGGTTTAGTTATTATCATACGGAAACACGAAACAATCAATACGGGATATAATTTATATTTAGGGAGGCGAGTTCTGAACTACCTCTCGTCCGGCGAAACAGTTTTCGGAGAGATTTCAAGATGGGTCGGAGCGGCGGCGGCTCGGTCGAAAGGTGGTAGTGTACGGCAGTGGAGATGCCTCCGGTGGTGGTGGCTGCTCCGAATGGTGATGAGAGGTGGCGGAGCTCGGTTGCTTTCCGGACTGTTTTGCAGCTAGTACCGGAGCTTGAACGAGCAGATTTTTCGACCCGGAATGGGGTTGATTTCAGAGCTCGAAAGGATTGATTAAAAGGTGGGTTTCGTGACTGGGATGGGCTGGTTTTGGTGGTGGGCTCGGTGATCGGTGGTGGTGAGCTCGGCAATGATGATAAGGAGGAGTGGCCGGTTGATAAGGAGGAGGTGAGAACCGGTTGCCGAGGGTCAGAGGAGTGGCTGGCTGTTCTTCTCTCTCCCTCTCTCTCTCTGCCGTGTATTGTTGCTGGGAAAAACAAGAAAGAAATGGAAGAAGGGATATTAAAAAGGTTTGGACCATTACATGGGGGTTACTAGCTCATGGGCAATGAGGTGTTGTCACATTGGGAGGGTTTTAAGGAGGAAATATGGGATTTTGCTCCCTCCAATTTTCAGCCGAGATTTTCTAAGAAATGGGGAACGGAAGGGTTGGTTTGGACCGGCGCAACACATGCACACATTAGGAAAATCTCTCTTCAGGCGCGCGCGCATACAAACGATTACGGAATAAAATTTGGTGTGACAACATAAATAATTTTACGCATTAAATAAATTAACAAAAATAGTATTTTTGTTTTGATAATAATAATTATTATTTATTAAAAATACCGGGTCTTTACAATCTATCCCCCTTAAAAGTTTTCTTCAGCCTGATCTGGTCCTTGTGTTCAGGAATATTGTCCACAAAAAGAGTAAAAGTTTCCTTATCCCCTGACTTTGTAGCCTTCTGATTCCTGTGGTTTTTAATCACCGGAATCCACCCACCATCTTCAATGTCCCTCTCTCCACACACACTCTCTCTCACTCTCGCTCTCTCCATCTTTTCACTTTGTTTTTAATTTCGGTAAATTTATCAATTTTGATTTTGGCAAGTATATTACATTTATTCATATTTTCTCTTTTTATGATTTTATCAGTTTGTACATTTTTTGGTTTTAGCTGCAAAGTAAAATTCTAATTTTGGTATATTTTACAAATTTGTTATTTAGTGGATGATTGTTAGGCCATCAGTGATTTCTGATTTTACGGCTCTAGAAAAAAAGAAGAAGACTTCATTGAAAATTTATATTATTTAGTACAGATTTGAAATACTTGATTATTTAAGTAATTATTGTGTATGGAATAGGTAAGTTATACTTATATGTTTAAGTTTGAAAACTTTTGATTGAATCTTATTATTAGTTTATGCGGCTTTTATTTCATAAATGATTAATTTTACACGTTAAGATAGTACTCCGTAATGTTAATTTACCAAATGCAATGGAAATTAAGTGCCACAAATACGGCACGATGTGTCTGAATATCCAATTCCAAGAGCTCTTACCAAAATTGGAATTTAGAATACTGAAAGGTGATCGGATTGAGTCAATATGCTTCTATAGCTCTTAGAGTTTAATTTGAGACTCGAATCTCGTGCTTAATTATGAGCAGAGATGGGTTTTAGAGAGCTTGATTGGTCCTCATTATTATTCGTTCGATTACTAATGAATGTTTTGTACCACAACTTTGCAGGTTGCTTTTCCTGTTGTGGAAATATTGTTATTGGCAAAATTAGATAAGATAACAAGGATTTGGGACAACCAACCACTCTCACAACCAGAAAAAGAAGCTAAATCCTTCTGCCAACTTATGAAGATTGATGTGTTTGATTGTAACCAATTGGAGTATGTATTACCCTTCTATATGCTTCCTCAGTTAAAGAATCTGCAAGAACTCCGTATAGAGAGATGTAGGAAGATGGAGGTGATAATGTCAAATAACCTGAAGGAGAAAGAAGCCACCAACAACAATGATACCATTGGGTTCCCTCAGTTAAAGGAAGTGGGACTCGAGGATTTGCCTAATCTCAGAAGTTTCGTATGTAGTGAAGAAATGCAACTCTTGTTCTCCAACAAGGTACAAATTAAGATCTGTACCCTTTTCACTTAATCCTGAAGTTTCATCGCAATTAGAAAAAGAGTAGTTGATCCGCAATTAATTGAGATTACCAAATTTATTAGGCAAATTAGTTTATCGTGTAAACTTAACAGATGGCCCAAAACTATCTTCGGAAATTTTGCAGAGTCAATGAATCCGTAGACCAATTTAATAACTACATTTGTCTCTACATTGCTATTTGGTCTTGATTATTTTTACAATTTTGAAAAGTAGTTCTACGGTTATCACAGACCAATTCCACCATACGTATAAGGTAAACCAACAAAACCAGTAGAAATGCAGAAAAAAAAAATTCTGAACTGAAATATTAAAGTTTCCGGTAATTAGAACTACTAAAGAAATCAAATTACTTGAGTGTGAGCTTGTGCTCGTTTGTTACAAAATTCTTCAAGGTTGGTTTGGTTACGTAACAAATCAAGCTTGAACTTTTTTTCGAAAGTCGTTAAGGTTTCAGACCAAGCGTTTGAACAAGCTACTACTTGTTATGTTCGTCTAATTATGTATAAAAAAAATTTAAGCTACTCAAGATCATCTCGTATTTGGCTTAATTAAAACACAATTGCTATGTGATTAGGGTTAATTCGTTTTTCTGAAAAAATAGAGAGGAGGAGAGAAGAAAGAAGACTTTTATTTAATCGGTGAAAAAGAGAGAAGACGTGTACTCCATTGTTTCTTCAATTATGGTGCACTGGTGTGACTCCCATAATTTTTTCTTGCGTTAAGGTATTCCGGTTTTAATCGGCGAAAAAGAGAGAAGATGTGTACTCCATTGTTTCTTCGATTATAGTACACTGGTGTGACTCCCATAATTTTTTCTCACGATGAGGTTTTCCGGCCACGTATATCTATGTGTCTTTTGTGTTTCTATTTCATAGGCACTATTTTCATTTACCATGTGATTTTTGTGATCGATAGTTTTCAAGTTCTGCAGGGTTAGAACTATACAATTATTCATATGATACATCCCTAGGTAGGGGTTAGAACTATACAATTTTATCCCAAGGACAGGGGAGTTTCAAGTTTTTACATGCATAATTTAATTTCGATAAATTTATCAATTACTAATATTTTCTCTTTTTATGATTTTATCAGTTTGTACATTTTTTGGTTTTACATGTGAAATAAAATTCTATTTTTGGTATATTTTACAAATTTGTTAGTGTTTGGCCATCAGTGATTTCTGATTGTATGGGTCAAGAAAAAAAGGAAAAAAGAGACTGCATTGAAAATTTATATTATTTAGTACATATTTGAAAAACTTGATTATTTAAGTAATTATTGTGTATGGAACGCTTATACTTATTCAATGTTTAAGTTCGAAAACTTTTGATTGAATCTTAATATGGTAGGATGCATACATACATGATACATGATAATAAAAGGGCAATGTAAAATATTATTAGTTTATACGGCTTTGATCTAATAAATGATTAATTTTATACATTAAAATAGTACTCCGTAGTGTGAATTTACCAAATGCAATGGAAATTAAGTGCAACAAATATGGCATTGTGTGTTTGGAGTAGCCAATTTCAAGAGCTCTTACAAAAATTGGAATTTAGAAGAATGAGAAAGGTGATCGAATTGAGTCAATATATCTTCCATAGCTCTCCAAGTTTTGACTCGAATCTCGTGCTTATGAGCATATATAGATGGGTTATTGCTAGAGCTTGATTGGACTTCATTATTTTTCATTTGATCACTAATAAAAGTTTTGTACACAATTTTGCAGGTTGCTTTTCCTGTCCTGGAAAGATTGTTATTGACAAAATTAGATAAGATAACAAGAATTTGGAACAACCAACCACTCTCAGAACGAGAGAAAGAAGCTAAATCCTTCTGCGAACTTATGGTGATTAAAGTTGAGGATTGTGACCAATTGGAGTATGTATTGCCCTCTTATATGCTTCCTCAGTTTAAGAATCTGCAAAGACTCTTGATACTGGATTGTAGGAAGATGGAGGTTATAATCTCAAACAACCTAAAAGAGAAAGAAGCCACCAACAACAATGATACCATTCGGTTCCCTCAGTTAAAGACCCTGGAACTCGAGGATTTGCCTAATCTCAAAAGTTTCATATTGAGTGAAACGCAACTCTTCTTCTCCAACAAGGTACAAATTAATCATGGTCATGGAAAGCACATAAAAGTGGGCACAATCCTGTAGTTTCATTGCAATTAAAAAATTAAGACATGATTCCCAAATATAGGCAAATTAGTTTATCGAATAAACTTAACTGGAATATTAAAGTAGTCCTATGGTTATCACATACCAATTCCACCATACGTAAAAGGTAAACCAACAGAATGTCAAAAATTCTGAACTGGATTAATAAAGTTTTCGGTAATTAGGACCGCTAAACAAACCAAGCTATTTGAGTTTGAGTTTGTTTTCGTTTGTTAAAAGATTGTTCAAGATTGGTTTATTACGACAAATCAAGCTTGACATTTTTTCGAAAGTTGTTTTGGTTTCAAACCAAGCTTGAACACACTAGTACTTGTTTCGTTTGTCTAATTTTATGTATAAAAAAATTTAAACTACTATGAGATCGGCTCGTGTTTGGCTTGATTAAAACTCATTGGAGATCGACTTGTCTCATAACTTAGCTGAGCTCGAACATATTTTTGAAGTTCGTTAAGTTTTAAAACCATAAACTATCTATTCGCTTGTTTTAATTTGCTTGTTTATCACCCCTACGTGAAATGATTTTTACTGATGGGCATGGAGTTCCCTCGTGAATTTGGTTACGCAAGCAAATTAAAAGCCCATGAGTATTATTAGAGCTTGAAATTCATGAGTTTGAATCGTGAGGGCATTATCCTGACAGAGGGATTGTTGGGCTTGGAGTGCCTAGTCACATGGAGGGGTTTGCATGATGCCCACTCCCTGCGACCACTCTAAAAACATACAAGCAGGTAAGATATCGAATGCCATAAAAAACTTAATTAAAACTTTCTCTAACACACAAATTGGGGGTTTATGAGAGATGTGGAGAACAATATGTGTTAAAGATATAAATAATAAAAGTTGCCCCTCTCTCTAACAGTTTAAGCTTTTAGATGAGTTGGTGATTAACAATTTAATATGATATCAGAGCAGAAAATAAATACGATGTTCGAATCTCACCGCCCACTTAATGTTAAAATATTTACACATGTACAGCCCGCTCATGGAGGATAGTCTTGCTATGCCTGAGCAAAGATGGAGCTAGCTTTGGGCGTATGGGGGCCACGGCCCCCGCATTGTTTGATTTTTTTTAAAAATTAATGTTAATATTATTTATTTTTTGTTTGTCAAGAACACCTATATATTGTATTTTATGTTGGGTGTTACTGAGACATTTAAATCCTCTAAAAATGTACTCATTTGGGCCCCAAAACTCAATTTCTCTCTCTGTGCCACGATTTTCCATAAATTTTTCCTTCAATTATTAATCTAATACCTCTTTTTATCTCTCTCAACTTACTACTTGAAAAACCTCAACCAAACAAACTATTAGATTTTCGAACTTAAAAATTTCAAAATCTTGTTGTTCATAGTTCGGCACTACATTTGCGAAATTCTGGTTCCGTCCCTGCACGTGAGGGGGCGTGTTGAAGGTATAAATAATAAAAGTTGTCCTTTCTAACACCTTAAGCTTTTAGATGAGTTGGTGGTTAACAATCGGAAAGTGTTACAATATATACTCCTTATTTGGGTGTGCATCATATGCACCTTCATTGAAACACACCAAAATGTTATGATTCCCAAAATATTATGAATCTATTGCTCAAAATTACGAATCATATTGATGAAAAGTTACGAACTTTTAGTATAAAAATTACGATACGAAATAAAATATTATGAATGACCGGTCCTACAAGTAATTTTTTTATGAGGTGACACAATATGAATCACACAATAGGTGCATATGGTACACACCTTAAAGAGGTGTGTATTGAAGACTTTCCCTTAATAATTTAATAGTCTGACAATTACAATTTCGTGCTTCTAATAACTCCACGAGGTTATTTTTTCTCCTATAGGGGTTTTATATTTGTCCGCGACCATATAATATAGCGAATGGCTTTATCGTTGGGTACAATATATATGTGTCCATTCTCTTGTAATCTGTTGACAAATGGTGAAGTGGATCTTTAATTAGCTACTAGCTCCTGGACCCTATTAGATGAACATATATGCCTCAATAGTCGTCAGAAATGTTAATTCCAATTATCATAAATGATTCAATTATTTACTGTCGATAAGAAAGATAACATCAATGTTGCTGCAGGATGCATTCCCAGTGTTGGAGGTAATAGATCTCGATGAAGATTTAGAGATTTTGCGAGACGGGACTTATACGAAAGAGGTATCCATGGAGGTTAGGATTTTTAAATTGTTCTTGTGTCACTTACTAAATAATTGTCTCTGAATATTTATCAGTTATTATTCATCTGATGCTTCAAATTTTTTAATATTTTTTTTAGTTTCTAAGTTTTCCAATTTCTTTGGATTAGGAATGTAGCACAAGTGGCAAAGAAAGTGACCCTAACGGTGAAAAACTTGATGAAGATTTAGAGACTCCCAAGGCCAGCTTAAAGGATAGGCAAGAAAGGCATACTCTTCGGCCCCCAAAAAAGGTTAAAAATGAGTGTCCAAAAAATTCTAGGACCCCTATATATATGTATGTATATATGGCCCCCCAAAAAAATTGCTCTAAGTGTCCTTTACACAAAATAGTCCCAACGGTGAAATACACTGATTATCAACTCCCATAAGCCTTAACCCATTAGGGTATGTTTGGTTTGATATAATGGATTAGACAATGGAATGGAATTGACAATGCATAGAATGGAATTGAGAAGATTAATTTTCAAAGGTTGAATTTTGAGGTATTGTAATGGTTGCATTTTGTTGGGATAACTATCTATAACTACATAATAAGGGAGAACGGTTTTTGAATCTTAGCTCTCTATAAATCATAACCATTTATTTGGTTCATAAATTCTACAGCTCTCCCTCTCCTTCTCCCTCTCTCTCTCAAACAATATTAATTGCACAATTACTACTAATTAGATCTCACGTTGCGAAAACTCTATATCATGCGCTAGGACGGTTTTTGAAACTTATTTCTACATAAATCCGATGGTTCAAAGTTATCCCAAAAATCCTACGGAGGTTACCAAAGAGTCCTAGGGCTAGAAATTTATTTAGATAGAAAGAATAAAAGTCATCTCTCTCTCTCTCTCTCTCTCTCACACACACACTTATCAAACGCTGCTCTCTCTCTACAAGCAACAAAGGTTCCCACAAGGGTAAGGGGATACAACGTGTTAATGCCGTTGAAAATAGTTTGCAATCTGTTTCTTTTCTCTCTCTCTTTTTTCCGTCAAATTTTTTTTTATTTTGGGGGGAAAAGGTGTGGTGGGGTTGCTGATTTGTGTCCATAAAGGTAAGGGGATACAATCTGTTAATGCCATTGAAAATAGTTTGCAATCTGTTTCTTTTCTCTCTTTTTTTTTGTCAATTTTTTATTTTTTATTTTTGAAGAAAAGCTGTGGTGGGGTTGCTGATTTGTGTTTGAAGGTTTGAAAAATTTTATTCTTCCCAGACTCGAACCCTTTTTCAATATGTAGGTTTACCCTTTCATAATCCTTACATGCGAGAGCACCATAGGCTTTGTTTTGATCTTTTTTTAATGTTCAACTTTTTGTTGGTCTAATGAATTTGCTTAAATCTTTAATTGTAACCACTACCATTATAGCTAATACATATGATTGTCAGGAGCTTTCATCAAAAAAAAAAAGAAATTTGCTTAAAAAGTGGATAATTTTTATTGTTAGTATATGATCTTAGACCAAGTTTCTAGCCGTGATCCCTACTCCTCCCTTTAACTTTGCTTCTAGGTAACGTATGCACGTTGATATTGTATTCATATGATTTAGGATCTTGTGAAGTGTCCCCGTCATGTCACGTGTTTCCGAAGTTTCTCACTCCGATACGGTGATCTCTAGAAGTGTCGGTGTTACATGAAAACTAAGCTACCCCTCGGTGTTACATGAACAAGGTTATACTTTGTTCACAGATACAGGAAGAACTCTGTTTGTTCCTATTTTAAGAAAAAATCTTCTCATATAACTTTATAAATTAGCTTCGTTGGCTGGGGTGATTAATAGTTTCATAATTCATTTAAATTGTGTTCAAATCGCATTGCTTTAGGCATTGGAAATCGGTAACTTTGGATGACTGTTGAGCACTGGAACTAGTTTTTATACACTAGACAACTGCAAATTTTACCACCTAGTGTTCGTTATTTCCTCTTTACTGGTGGCTCTGTTTGGAGTAATGTTCAGATGTATTTTCAGTCAAGCTTTGGATATGAGAATGACTAATTTTTTTGGTACTGTTTAGAACAACAAAATGGCAGACACTTCTGCTGCTCAAGCTAGGAAAGGCAAAGATATCCAAGGAATTCCTTGGGAGAGGCTTAATATCACAAGGTAAAAGTATAGGCAAACTAGGCTAGAACAGTACAAGAATTATGAGGACATCCCTCAATCTGGCAAGGGGTCAAAGAAAGTAAGCCCATTGGTCCTTTTCTCAGCTGCTGTTGCGATGCTTTTAATGTTCTGTTGCCATGACGATGTAAACTCATTAACGCCTCATGTTTCTGTTGTGAATAGGATTGCAATGTCACAATGAAAGGGGGTATGTATTATGAGTTCAGACGTAATTCAAGATCTGCGAAATCAACGAGACCTCATTTCCAGGTTGGATGACATTCTCTTTTTCAGTTTTGGTCTCAGCTACAGAATTTGATTGTATTAGATTATTTTCTCTCCGACTCTAAGGCTCCATATTGCTTTTACGAACTATTCTTCTATTTTAGAGTTGCAAAACGTTTCATCACATTTGGAATGTGACCTGCAATGGTATTTAAATGACGAATAGCTCCCTAGCTTTAGGTGCAATCTGCGCAATGTGCCAAACCTTTGGTTGTCCGCTTTTTTTGAATTGGTTTCTGTGCAAACCAATACCTGCCCCCGTATCCCTTGGTTTCTATGTTGATTTTGAGATCCAAATCTGAAGCCCCGGACAGCCAGGATGTAAATGCTGAATGACATATGAGTTTCTTGGAAAAGTAAGCATGAATTGTAAAACTAGTTGAATGCTATCTGTGGGGGGCTGATTTATCCGTGACCTTCTTGAACCCTTCTTTTATCCGATGAATCGTGGAGATGCGACGGCGATCTTCGTGTACCTGCAGAACCGGAGGGAGGTATTTCTCTAGGAAGAAGCTCCGACGAAGTTGTCAGTAAGTGGAGACGGAGGAAAGAAGTTTTGTAAGAGATTTGCAAGGAGAGAGAGAAGTGTATTGAGTAAAAAGATCTGAACCTCTTCCCAGGAGGGGTTCTCCTCTATTTATAGGTTAGGATGTTTGGATGCTGGACAGGCTGGCTCTGCCACCCACATGCTTAGTCACGTTCAGATGACGTCATGAATCAGAGGCATTTAATGAACGCCGCTTCTCGGGAACTGCTTGGCTGCGTTAGTCAACGTCAGACAAGTCACATCAATTAGAGACGTCACTTCGGTTTTTAGAGATGACAACTCATGTATCTCTGGAAGCTTCTAGAAGGTTGTAGAACTGCGGTCTCTGTTAGAACTATGGCTCATATGTTATTGGGGGGTGCGGGGGGGCGTTGTACGGTAGGGTTCGTACAGGGATATTTTTGGAATACAGACAAAATACCAGATTAGGGTTAGAATAGAGTCAATATAAATATTCTATGTTGTAAACCCTAATTCATACTGTGATAATAAAGAACAGCAGCCGCTCTCGCTCCCGTGGACGTACCCGATTTTGGGGAACCACGTATATTTCTGTGTTGATTCTTTATTATTTATACTCGTAAATCGTGTGAATGTGTGTGTCGATCCTAACAAGTGGTATCAGAGCTACAGGCTGTTTAGATCACACAGAAGAACGATGTCATCGAGTTCGTCTGTTTCAAAGTTCGATGGAACTTCGAATTTCGAATTGTGGCAACAGCGGGTAAAGGATCTGTTGGTGCAGCAGGGTTTGTACAAGGGATTGAAGGCGAAGCCAGAAGCCATGTCTAACGACGATTGGGAAGAACTCCAGATGAAGGCGGTGAGTACGATTCGTCTGTGTTTTGCAGATGAAGTTATGTATCACGTGTTGGGTGATGAATCGCCAGCTGGGGTCTGGACTAAACTGGAGAGCAGGTATATGTCAAAATCGTTGACGAATAAACTGTTTCTAAAGCAGAAACTGTTTGGGTTGAAGATGGCCGAGGGTGCTGATCTGATTCAGCATATCAACACGTTCAATTAGGTTGTGAGCGACCTGCAACGGATTGACGTAAAGTTTGAGGAGGAAGACCAAGCGCTGATGTTATTGTGTTCACTACCGATTTCTCTCGAAACCCTAGTTGCAACCTTACTTTGGGGGAAAGAAACCCTAGAACTGGAGGAAGTCACTGCAGCCCTTCTAGCGTATAATCAACACAAGTAACAAACAAAATCGCTACAGGGTGAAGGTCTGGTGGTTAAGGGGTACGGGGATCATGGCAGAAAGAATGAGAGGGGTAAATTAGTTTCGGGGCGTGGGCGGTCTCAGTCAAAGAACAGGTCCGAGGGCACATTTGAGTTCAAGTGTTACAGGTGTCATGAACCGGGGCACATGAAGAAAGACTATCCGCAGAAGAGTAAGGGAACTGACTGGAAGAAGAAGGAAAATACAAGGGAGAGGAAAGATGGATCAACTTTTGCAAAAGTTGTGGAGCAGGAGTCAGATGATGGTGATATGCTTTCGGTCTCAGCAAGTTCAGATCACATGGCAGATTTGGGGATTATGGATTCAGCATGTTTTTTTCACATATCTCCTATCAAGGAATGGTTCAACACATATAGGTTAGTGGATTGTGGTAATATTCTTATGGGTAACGATGCATCGTGTAAAGTCATAGGAATAGGCACAATTAAAATTAGAATGTGTGATGGTGTTGTGAGAACTTTGGGGGATGTTAGACATGTTCCAGAATTGAGAAAGAATTTAATTTCGTTGGGAACCTTAGACTCCAATGGCTGTGGGTATAAAACAGAGAGTGGAGTCACGAAGGTAACGAAGGGTGCTTTGGTGATGATGAAGGCTTGTAAAGTTCCTGGCAATATTTACAAGTTGGGAGGGAGTACAGTTGTAGGTGGAGCTGCTGCCACTACAACAGACGATACTGATGATACTATACTTTGGCATATGCGGTTGGGACATATGGGAGAGTGTGGGATGTTAGAGCTGCATAAGAGGAATCTGCTGAAATGGGTTAAATCGTGTAAATTGGATTTCTGCAAGTTTTGTGTTCTGGGGAAACAGTGTAAGGTGCAGTTTAGGAATGCAACTCACAAAACGAAGGGAATTATTGACTACGTTCATTCAGATGTCTGGGGGCCAGTGAGGGTAGCTTCAAAAGGAGGATCTCTATATTTCTTGACCTTTATTGATGATTTTTCAAGGAAAGTTTGGGTGTACTTCATGAAGCACAAGTCTGAAGTCTTTGCTAAGTTCAGAGTGTGGAAAACTGAAGTGGAAAACCAGATAGGGAAAAAGATTAAGTGCCTCAGGACAGATAATGGGAAAGAATTCAAGAATGGGCCTTTTCTGAAGTTTTGTGAGGAACATGAGATTCAGCGACACTTTACAGTTCAGAAGACACCACAGCAGAATGGGGTGGCAGAAAGTATGAACAGAACCATTACAGAAAGGGCACGGTGTTTGAGATTGAATGCTGGACTTTCGAAGGTTTTTTGGGCAGAAGCAGTGAGTATGGCATGCTTTGTTATAAACAAGTCACCGAGTGCTGTTTTGAATGGGAAGGTAGCAGAGGAGATGTGGACAGAGAAAGAGTTTGACTACTCAGGGTTGAGAGTTTTTTGGGTGTCCGGCCTATGTTCATGTTCCCAGTGATGAGAGGTCAAAGCTTGATGCGAAGTCTAGACAGTGTATCTTTCTTGGTTATGAGAAAGGGGTCAAAGGGTACAAGCTTTGGGATTCAGAGACAAAGAATGTGGCGATCAGTAGGGATGTGGTATTTGATGAGAACTCTATGATCAAGGCACATTAGAGGGTTCAAAATTCTGAGTCTGAGGAAGTGAACAGCAAACAGCAGGGCGTACAGATTGAGCTGGAGAGTTTTGATATAGGTGATACTCAGCCAGATGAACAGCTTGATCAACAGCAGCAGCAGGAGCAGCAGCAAAAGCTTGGCCGTTGGGAGAACCAAGCGCACTATCAAGCCACCAGTGAGGTATGGGCTTGATGACTTGGTTTTTGATGCATTGACTACTACTAGTGGGGATCCATCTACTTTTCAGGATGCTATTACGAGTTCTGAAAGGGACCAATGGATGAAAGCCATGGTAGAGAAAATGGAGTCTTTGCATAAGAATAAGACTTGGGAGTTGAAAGAACTGCCCAAGAAAAGGAAACCAGTGGGTTGTAAGTGGGTATACAAGCGGAAATAGGCAGCAACAGAAAAAGAGAGGGAAAAGTTCAAGGCTCGGTTAGTGGCAAAGGGGTATTTACAGAGGAAGGGGATTGATTTTGATGAGGTCTTTTCTCCAGTGGTGAGGCATACGTCAATCAGGATTATCTTGGCATTAGTGGCTAGCTATGATCTGGAGTTAGAGCAGATGGATGTGAAAACGACATTCCTCCATGGTGATTTGGAGGAAGTTATATACATGGAACAGCCTGAGGGGTTCAAGCAGCCAGAGACTGAGCATCTTGTTTGTAAGTAGAAGAAGTCCCTTTATGGGCTGAAATAGTCTCCAAAACAATGGTACAAGAGGTTTGACTCTTTCATGATACGGATTGGGTACACACGCTGTGAGTATGATTGTTGCGTTTATGTTAAGAGTCTTGATGATGGTTTCTATATTTTCTTGCTTCTTTATGTGGATGATATGCTGATTGCTGCAAAGAGTATGGTTGAGGTAAACAGGTTGAAGTCTTTATTGGGTAAAGAGTTTGACTTGAAGGATTTAGGAGCGGCTAGGAAGATACTTGGGATGGAGATTCGCAAAGATAGGTCAGCTGGTAAGTTGTGGTTATCTCAAAAGAATTATGAGGTGAAAGTGTGATGTGAAATTTTAATGTACTCGCAAGCGCACGAATCGTACCGAAGTATAGTAATGCAAGAGCGAGGTCGAACCCACAGGGACTTGTGATTTTTTATAGGAAAACTAAATAATTTTAAAGTGATTAAACCCTAACCTAATTGACAAAAAGTTGTGATTGATTCTTAAACTAAAAGTAAAAAGTAAAAACAATAAACTAAATTATCAAAGACGAGAAAATTAAAGCTTCTTTTTAACCAAATGAGAAAATACTAAGGTTTCGGAATCCACACCCATTAACTTGTATCATTATATATTCATGATCATTAACTTTACCCAAAATTTCTTCATGATAATCTGAAAGCTAATTCTGTTACTATGGAAAGTATTATCGTGAAAGAAAATCAAAAAGTCTAATGTTTGTTCCTCTCCCCTCACAAGTATAAAACCAAATCATTAATTGTATCCACTTTTAACAAATCACAATAAATATCCAGTTTTTTAGTTAACAATGAAAATCCAGCATTCAATGTTAAAGACAATTCCAAATCATGAGAAAAACATGATTGAACTCATATCCAAAATTTATCCCTAACAGTTGATTTGGAGTAAAAACAATTTAATCATAATTGAAACCACATATTCGGGTAAAATCAAATCTCATAAATATATAGATAATAATCGTTAATGGGGCTTCATCCTCAACCCTAGTTTAAGAGTTTAGCCGCTCATGGAGTCAAAACCCATAAACACGTAAAGATAAAACTCCATTAAAACAGCTTACGAAAGAAAACGAATAATGATTTCTCCTAATTTTTCTTCGCTGCGCCGGGATGGTGCTCTGCTTTGTGATCTCCAATTCGTATATCTCTAGCCGAACCCTTTTGTTTGCTTTATAATGTGTCCGAGTAACTCTGTTAATGGAAAGAGAATCAACTTTTTTTGGTTTTCAAACTTTCCTAATACACTGAGGCCTTGATTTCTTCCCACGTTGCTAGACCTTGGCCTCTTGCAATGCTTACCAAAAAAGTTGTATGGCGACAAATAGGAAATGTACAATAGCAAATTAATTTCCATGTTTGTTCTTGATCTCGGACCCACCAGTTAAAATAACTCAGCCGGCGCATGAGGTTGTTTGAATCCAACAGCCGAAATATAAGTTGTATATCATTTTTTTCTCTGCAAGTTAACAAATCAATATAAGTTTCCAAAAGGAGAATAATAATAACCAATTAAGCATAATTAAGAACTAACATGATATGATATAGGGCTTCTATGTGTCGATATTTTATGCTCATCAAAAGTGTTGGAGAGGTTTAGTATGAATAATGCCAAACCGGTCAGCACTCCATTGGCAAGTCATTTCAGATTATCTTCAGCTCAGTGTCCGCTGTCAGATGAAGAAATTGAGGATATGTCAAGGGTGCCTTATGCAAGTGCAGTGGGTTGCTTAATGTATGCAATGGTTTGTACGACGCTTGATTTGGCACATGCAGTTAGCACAGTCAGTAAGTACATGGCCAAACCAGGCAGAGAGCATTGGAAGGCAGTCAAGTGGATGTTCAGATACTTGAAAGGTGCTTCAGATTGTGGGATTATGTTTGGTAGGCAACGGGGTCAGATTTCAGTTGTTGGGTATGTGGATGCGGATTATGCTGGGGGTTTGGATGACAGAAGGTCTACAACTGGTTATGTGTTTACACTTATGGGTGGGCCTATTTGTTGGAGATCCATGGTACAACCTCTGGTGGCTTTATCCACTACTGAGTCTGAGTATATGGCGGTGACTGAGGCAGCTAAGGAAGCATTGTGGCTGAAAGGGTTTGTTAAGGAGCTTAGCATAGATCAAGGTAGTGTTCAGTTGCATTGTGATAGTCAAAGTGCCATTTATTTGGCAAAGCATCAGGTGTATCATGCTTGAACCAAGCATATCGACGTGAGATTTCACAAGGTGAGAGAGTTGATTGATGCAGGAGATTTGATACTAGAAAAGGTGCACACTTCTGAGAATGCAGCTGATATGTTGATAAAGACGGTTACTGCAGACAAGTTCAAGCATTGCTTGGACTTGGTTAATGTCTCTCGGTGCTAGGAAAATGGAGGCATCCCCCCAACTTATTGGATAGTGATGGTTATCTTCTGAAGGGGCGAGAGTGAATTCGCCAAGGTGGAGATTGTTAGAACTATGACTCATATGTTATTGGGGGGTGTGGGGGGCGTTGTACGGTAGGGTTCGTACATAGGTATTTTTGGGATATAGACCAAATACCAGATTAGGGTTAGAATAGAGTCAATATAAATACTCTATGTTGTAAACCCTAATTCATACTGTGATAATAAAAAACAGCAGCCGCTCTCGCTCCCGTGGACGTACCCGATTTTGGGGAACCACGTATATCTCTGTGTTGATTCTTTATTGTTTATACTCGTAAATTGTGTGAGTGTGTGTGTCGATCCTAACAGTCTCCAAACAGGGTCAATCTTACCGAGCAAATATAGGGCCGAAGGTAGAAGACTTCACCGAACAATAGAGATAACTGCCGAATGAAATGAGCTCCATGACACTCGGAAAAGACCTCGAAGCTCGGCAGAATATCCCGGACCCTCCAATCCTTCGAGAAATGAATGTTGTGAGGTGTCAGGGTGCAAATCTACTTACAGATGAGTCGAGACAATTGAATGAAGGGTCTACACATGGCATTACCCTCTTGGTCCACCCG
Organism: Rhododendron vialii; assembly: GCF_030253575.1. NCBI lineage: Eukaryota > Viridiplantae > Streptophyta > Magnoliopsida > Ericales > Ericaceae > Rhododendron > Rhododendron vialii. The sequence continues at coordinate 1,957,872 of NC_080559.1, read as the reverse complement.
ACCCTTCTGAACCTTCGGATATTTCAGCCCACTACACTATCCTCAATGTCCTGGAAAGTGATGTGTATGTGCTGCATAGGTGCATACCACCAATCATATGCCGGCTTTGTAGACGTTGTAAGAGATATGGGACAAATGTTGGTTTACACTCAAACTGTGTACTCCAATCGTAGAAGAGAATGATTAGTACAATTCAGAGAAAGATACCACGAATTATACCACGAATGCTAAGACCTTAGTTTCATAAAAGGTGAGAGAGGCTGATCACTGGGATTGAGAAGCCCATAACTTTAGAAATTTATTAATACCGCATACACGAATGACCATATATGTAAATTGTGTTGCATTGTTTTGGACATTTCAAGATAAGAGTTTTCCATGCATGTCAGTAATGCATGTTCTTACACTAACTTTGTCATTCTTGTTTATTGATATTATGTGTTGCATATGACATACCCAAATCCTTAAATCATGTTGGTGATGGACTTAGGTTAAATGATATTGTAAGTTTATGGCATAACACCATTACCTATATGAGAATATTGTTTAGTTTTCTAGAGTTAGCTACTTTTTTGATTTGTAGCATAGTTGACTGACAGAAATTTTGTGCTTGGTGTTGCAGTCGAGCAACTCGGTTTGGGCTACATCAAAGCATGATGTTTACCTTCAGTCACATTTTTCTGTTACTCATTGGTCTGCATTAACTTGTAACAAGACTGAGGTTCTTAATAGTTCTGGTCATGTCGCACCATGTGAGGTGATTCTCATGATTCCCTCTATTTTGGCTTGCTTCCCGTTTCTATCTCGATCTTTCTATGTTGTGTGTGTGTGTGTGTCTTAAAACAAGAAAAACTTGTATTTCTGTATTTTTGGTCTTCTACGAATTAATTCGATGTCTTTGCTCGATCCATATAGAAACATCAAGGAAGTCTACTGGAAGGATTTACCCGGACTCAAGTTAGCACAATTGCAGTAAAAGATAGGTTGCTTGTTGCTGGGGGGTTCAAGGGAGAACTCATTTTCAAGGTAACTTAGTTGAGTTTACTTGTGTGACATTTACTGAAAGTGTGAGAGTTCATAAATTAGTTAGCCTTGGTTTGTTGCTTGCATTCCCACTTTTAATGTCCAAGACAGAAGTTTGGTTTCCGTGTATGTATGAGGAATTTTTGTTTTCAACTTCACTTCTAGTTTTATCTTTCGCATCTCACTAACCTGATGCTGTTAAAATTAATGCTTTATTATCTTTTTGTAATTGGACCAAGTATTTTGTTGTGTTTGGGCCAAATGTTAATGGGCTACTTTATTTCCTTTTGTAATTGGGCTCTTTTGTCTGCTATAGCCCAAGTTTGTTTTTGTAAGTCTACCCTAGTTTTTAAAGGAGTAATGAAATGAAAAAGAAATAGCAGCCCCTCTTTTACGTTTTTTTTTTGCTGCTGCTTGTATCCACAGAGACCCCTCTCTCTTCCCCTGTTTTCTTGTTGCTCTCGACTGCTACTGCTGTATTGGGCAGCCCCAATTTCTTAGTTCTTTCTCCAAGTTAGGCTAGGAAAATGCCAACATAAGTGGTATCAGAGCTAGGTTGGATCAAGAACAAGTTGGGAGTGAAGATTTGTGAAGGGGAAACAAAACCTTAGAAAGTCTACAACAATGGCAAGTTCAAACAATCAAAACATGGGAGCTCTACCACTTTCTTTTCCACTTCTCAATGGAGAAAACTATGAACTTTGGTGTGTGAAGATGAAACCCAACTCATGTCAAATGATGTTTAGGAATATGTTCAAGATGGGTTTGAAGATTATGAAGGTGTGGAGGTGGCTTTATCAAATGAGCAAAAGAAACAATTGAAAGTGGATAATAGGATGAATGCAAAAGCTCTCTCCATGATTTAACAAGGTATTTCCGACAATCTCTTTCATAGAATCATTAATGAAACCAAAGCCAAGAAAGTATGGGATATTCTTTACAATGAATATAGAGGCAATTTGAAGGTAAAAGCCATCAAACTTCAATCTTTGAGAAGAGATTATGAGAATTTGAAAATGAAGGATAGTGAATTGTTGAATGATTATTTTTCTAGACTTATGGATGTTGTGAATCAAATGAAAACATATGGGGAAGATGTTGCTACTCAAAAAATTGTTGAGAAAATCTTGATTAATTTGCCGAAGAAGTATGATTCCATTGTTGCCGTTATTGAAAATACTCAATATTTAGCTACTTTGAGTGTCGAAGAATTGATGGGTTCCCTTAAGACATTTGAGCAAAGATTGAATAGGCAATCTGAAAAGTCAATTGAGAGTGCCTTTCAATCTAAGCTTAATGTTTGTACCCCAAAGCTCCATGGGAAAGGATCTTCTTCAAGTCATAATCAATCTAGAGGGTAATTTTCAAGTGGTGGAAATGATAGAGGAAGAGGAAGAGGAAGGAACAATTTTCAAAGTGGAAACAACTTGCAAAGGGGAAACAACTTTCAAGTAAGAGGGATTTGTAAAAGGGGTAGTCATGTTGATAAAGATTGTTGGTTTCGAGGGAAGCCACAATGTTACAATTGCAACAAATTTGGGCATGTCAAAAAGGATTACCGAGTCACAAACAATCAACAAGCTAATTACTCCGAAGAGCAAGAAGGTGGAGGGTGCATGTTTTATACTTGTCAAGCGGCTTCCGAGCAAAAGAATGATGTGTGGTTCCTTGATAGTGGTTGTAGTAACCACATGACTGGAGATGAGAGTATCTTTGTGAAGATCAATACTTCCTCCAATTCTCAAGTAAAGATAGGAAATGATGCCTTAGTCCAAGCAAAGGGAAATGGTACTATTGTCGTGGAGACAAAGAAGGGTACAAGGAATATCTCGGATGTGCTACTTGTTTCGGACTTGGAGCAAAACTTGTTGAGTGTTGAGCAACTTATAGAGCATGGGAACACCATTCAATTTGAAGGATACTCTTGCAAGATTTATGACAAAGGGGGGAGAAACCAAGTTGTAGCAAAAGTCAAGATGGAGAAGAATAGAAGCTTCCCTCTCACTTTTCGCTAGTCTAAGCATGTGGCCTTGAAAGTGGATGTGCTAGATGATTCATGGCTTTGGCATAGAAGATTTGGGCATTTGAATTTCCAAAGCATGAAGAACTTACAACAAAAGAACATGGTGCATGGCTTGCCAACTATTCATGAAGTCAAGCAAGTTTGTGAAGGTTGTGCACTTGGAAAGCATCACCGAGAGTCATTTCCAAAAGACAAGGCGTGGAGGGCTAGAGCACCATTGGAGCTTGTTCATACCACTGTGTGCGGGCCTATGGATACACCATCTCATGGAGGTAACAAGTACTTTATCATTTTTATTGATGATTTTTCTAGAATGACATGGGTTTATTTCATGAGACAAAAATCCGATATTTTCTCAATCTTTAAAAAGTTTCAAAGTCTTGTAGAAAGACAAAGTGGCCATCTAATGAAAGTGTTGAGAAGTGATAGGGGTGGTGAGTACACTTCAAATGAATTCCATAAATTTTGTGAAGACATTGGCATGGAAAGGCAACTAACCTTTGGGTACACTCCACAACAAAATGGAGTGGCGGAGAGGAAGAATAGAACCATTGAGGAGATGTCAAAATCAATGTTACATGAGAAGGGATTGCCCAAGACTTTTTGGGGTGAAGCCGTTTGTACGGCGGACTACTTGATGAATCGATGCCCAACAAAGGCCGTTGAAAATATTACTCCATTTCAAGCTTGGAGTGGGAGAAAGCCATCCGTGAATCACTTGAAGGTTTTTGGATCCATTTGTTATGCTCATGTTCCAAAAGTAAAAAGGAGCAAGCTTAATGAAACTAGTCAAAAGTGTATGTTTGTGGGTTATAGCTCCCAATCAAAGGGCTATAGACTCTTCAATTTGACCATAAACAATGTGATTATTTTTAGAGATGTTCTTTTTGATGAGAAGGCATATTGGGATTGGAAGGGGAATGTGGTGCAAAACCAAGTCCTTTTCAATTATGAAGAACCGGAGAGTCAAGAAGATGAAGAATGTGATGATCTTGAAGCTCCAAATCAAACTCCTCCAACTTCTCCATCAAGCTCAAGCTCCTCATCTCCAAGTTCAACTCCAAGAAGAATGAAAAGCCTTAGTGATGTGTATGCGAGTTGTAATTTTTGTGTTGTTGAACCGGAGACCTTTGAAGAAGCAATTAAGGAGGAAGCTTGGAAGAAAGCTATGGAAGAGGAAATTCATGTCATCGAGAAGAACAAATGTAACGCCCCAAGCAGACCACTGGCCCAATACCTTGATTTTGATCCACAAGGCTAGCCACACCACATGGTCCAAAAGCTTAAGCACAAGGTACTAGTAGTAGCCCACAAGGTTTGTTATATGCCCAAGATCATCCATGTAGACTTCCGTTGTGGGACGAGGTGTTACAATCTCCCCAACTTTATAGCCTCGCGCCCTCGCGAGGGGTTAAGCACTATAATCACCGATACAAATCAAATCAACAACCAAATTAAATCAAACTCCAAGGCCCACATGGTCGTGCACATGGATGGCTTTGATACCACCTGTAACGCCCTAAGTAGACCACTGGCCCAATACCTTGATTTTGATCTACAAGCCACACAATATGGCCCAAAAGCTTAAGCACAAGGTACTAGTAATAGCCCACAAGGTTTGTTATATGCCCAAGATCATCCATGTAGACTTCCATGGTGGGACGGGGTGTTACAACAAAACTTGAGAGTTGGTGGAGAGGCCAAAAGACAAAGAAGTTATTGGTGTGAAGTGGATTTTCAAAACAAAGCTCAACCCCAATGATTCCATTCAAAAGCACAAAGCAAGACTTGTTGCAAAAGGGTATTCTCAACAACCCGGAATTGATTTTCAAGAGACATTTGCACCGGTGGCTCGACATGACACAATTAGATCTCTTGTTGCCTTAGCGGCATTGAAGGGATGGTTCTTGTATCAACTTGATGTGAAATCGGCCTTCTTAAATGGTGTCTTGGAGGAAGATGTGTTCGTTGTTCAACCTCAAGGTTTCATTGTCAAAGACAAGGAACAAAAAGTGTACAAGTTGAAGAAGGCATTATATGGGCTAAAACAAGCACCCCGGGTATGGTATAGTAAGATTGACTCTTACTTCAATGAAAGAGAATTTCAAAGAAGCAAAAGTGAGACAACCTTGTACATCAAGAGGCAAGGTAACACCGGTATTCTCATTGTTTCTATCTATGTTGATGATTTGGTTTTTACCGGTAGCAACGTGAAAATGATTGAGGATTTTAAAAGAGATATGATGAAGAAGTATGAAATGAGTGATTTGGGTCTCTTGCATTATTTCTTGGGCATTGAAATTTATCAAAGTAAAGAGGATATTTTCATTTGTTAAAGAAAGCATGCAAGAACTATTCTTGAGAAGTTCAAGATGAGAGAATGCAAGCCGGTTGCAACTCCCTTGATTGTGAATGAGAAATTGTCAAAAGAAGATGAAAGCAAAAAGGTGAATGAATCTCTTTATAGAAGCTTGGTTGGAAGCTTGCTGTACTTGACTATCACAAGGCCGGATTTCATGTATGCCACAAGCATGTTATCCCGATTCATGCACAATGCAAGCCAAACTCATTTTGGAGTGGCTAAGAGGGTCTTGAGATACTTACAAGGTACAATTGATTATGGCGTTTTGTATGAGAAGAATGTTGATGCAAAATTGCTAGGATTTTGTGATAGTGATTGGGCCGGATGTGTTGATGATATGAAGAGCACTTCCGGATATGCTTTTTCTCTTGGCTCGGGTGTCTTCTTATGGGCATTTAAGAAGCAACAAACCGTGGCGCAATCTACCGCCGAGGCCGAGTATGTGTCGGCATCATTGGCAACCTCTCAAGCAATATGGCTAAGGAGGATTTTAGAGGATGTTGGTGAAAAGCAAAGAGAGGCTACTCCAATTTTGTGTGACAACAAATCTGCAATTGCAATGACAAAGAATCCCGTCTACCATAGTTGCACCAAACACATTGCCATCAAACATCACTTCATTCGAGGGGCCGTGGAAGATGAAGAGATTCAACTCAAGTATTGTGCAACCTTTAGACCAAGTAGCGGACATTTTCACCAAAGCTCTTTCAAAGGAAAAGTTGCAATATTTTAGAGAAATGTTGGGTGTTACAACAAAGCATTAAGGGGGAGTGTTAAAATTAATGCTTTATTATCTTTTTGTAATTGGACCAAGTATTTTGTTGTGTTTGGGCCAAATGTTAATGGGCTACTTTATTTCCTTTTGTAATTGGGCTCTTTTGTTTGCTATAGCCCAAATTTGTTTTATGTGTAAGTCTACCCTAGTATTTAAAGGAGTAATGAAATGAAAAAGAAATAGCAGCCCCTCTTTTACGTTTTTTTTTTGTTGCTGCTTGTATCCACAGAGACCCCTCTCCCTTCCCCTGTTTTCTTGTTGCTCTCGGATGCTACTGCTGTATTGGGCAGCCCCCATTTCTCCCAATTTCTTAGTTCTTTCTCCAAGTTAGGCTAGGAAAATGCCAACAGATGCATGTTCTCTTTAAAATGTTTAACCTAATGAGATTACGTTGATTTTCTGCTTTACCGTCTTGTTTTTTCTACTTTGAACTCGCCTGCTCGTAGCCCTGATAAGTATTTGTTGTAAAAACCTGTGAACTGTACGAAGGATCGTGAAACTAACTACCATGTTTCATTAGACGATGGAACTTTTTCAGAATGGTGTAGGGAAATGTATATCTAGATGGAAGAATGCTTTGGTGTTATACCTTTTTTAGAAGTTGTCTTCTGTTGCTTTGAGTTTTGTGTTAATCTGAATACGGGCATTGATGAATCACTCCTTTTTTGCCACAGAATTTAGATAGACCTGGAGTTTGCTTCTGCACGAGGACAACATACGAAGATAACGCATCTACTAATGTAGTAGAGATGTACAATGCTCAGAAGTAGTCTCTTTTGCCCTAGTGTTGGTGTTGGGATTTATTCACTTACTGAGGTTGAATCTCACTCCCCCTTGCCCAGCAGTGGTGCAGTTCATTTAACAGTTGCCAACAATGATTGTGGAGTTAGAGACTTTGATATGGAAAAATTTCAGCTTTCTAAAAATTTCAGCTTTCCTTGGCCAGTGAATGTAAGCCCCCTCTCCCTCTCTCCTGCTCCATCCTCCCTCCGTCTTTCTCTTGGTAGAGTTTAGACAGGCTAAAAGTTCCCATCTTTTTGGTGGCAGTATTTTCCATCACTTGATCGTAGTGATTTATGTTTGAATTAGGACCATCTGAATTGCCATTTGCAAATATTGTCATGTGATTATCCAGTTTATTTGAACTTTGAGTTCACAGTCGTGTCACAGCCTATATGTCTAAGGTGGGATAGTTTTAGTATGGGAAGAAGAAGACGGATCTGTGTCTTCTTCTTTTTGTCTCCCTCCTCCCCGTGATGAGTCTTTCGTATGCGGCTGAGTTGAAGATGTAAGAGGAGAATTTGGTATCAAAATAAGTGATTTTCTATCTAAGGTTTTGCAGCTAACGGTGTATCTAAAACAACACTCGAACCATCACTTTTTATTTTGTCCTCTGGTGTGGGGGTGGGAATCCTGGCATTACTTGGCAGCTGCTTGTATCTTGCTTCATTGCTGTTGATAATGGTAATAAGGCCGCGTTGAAGTGGTCGTTTGGAATTTGCAATGTGTTTATTTTATTTTTTTTTGTCGCAGCACACTTCCTTGAGTCCTGATGGTAAACTTCGTATAATTGTCGGAGATAACCCAGAGGGTATGTTGGTGGACTCCGGAACTGGGAAGGTAATTTGTCTGTTATTGCTTTCACCCTCTCCCTCTTCTAAAGTATTTTTAGTAAGCAGTGTAGCCTGAAAAGTTGGTATAATTTGAATTTTTATACTTTTGCAGATGGTCGCGTCTTTGGTTGGTCACTTGGATTTCTCATCTGCATCAGCATGGCACCCTGATGGCCTCACCTTTGCTACTGGGAATCAGGACAAAACCTGCCGGATTTGGGATGCCCGAAACCTATCCAAGTCAGTGGCGGCTTTGAGGGGGAATCTCGGAGCCATCCAACCGATTTGCTACTCATCCGATGGTCGTTTCATGGCAATGGCAGAGCCTACTGATTTCGTCCATGTTTTCGATGCCAAAAGTGGGTATGAGAAGGAACAAGAGATCGATTTCTTTGGCGAGGTATCTGGCATGTCTTTCAGTCCTGACACGGAATTGCTCTTTATTGGAGTGTGTGACGCTATTGGAGTGTGGGACCGTACATATGGTGGCCTTCTTGAGTTTGGCCGACGAAGGAATAACTCATGCCCTGATTCTATCATCTGAGTGGGTGATTGGACCTCTCTGCAAATAAGTGTACAAATAAATATGCAAAGGGGGGCTCTCTCATTCTATCATCTCAGTTTGGCATAAAAATGTAATTAATGTGTTGTGGGATTTAGGTTGTTAGTGTTTTTTTAGTTGGAGTGTTCTGTTTGGACCGAAGGCGGAGAAGCGTTGGTCGTGCAAACGGAGAAACTTGAATTGGGATTTATCAAAGATGTGTCATTTCATGTCTTGATTTTGAGATATTGTAATGGATGTTTTTTTGGGATAACTATATACTTTTATTTTGTAATGGTAAATTTTTTGTAATAGTTTTTTTTATGAAACTCATTGTAGACCAACTTTTATATAGAAAATATGGGAAAACCTCGTTCAAGAGGTTCGCTTTTAGTCTCCAAAACTTATGAGCCGGCCCTGGAGACTCCTACCAAACGTAGTCATGTAACTTGCTGTTATTAAAGAATTATCATAATATTAACGATGCGGGCCTCTGACCGGCTTGATTTTTTTTAGTTTTTTTAACCGAGTCTTCTTGGGTTTTTTCTCTTAATTTTCATTGCACTCAGGTCAAATTTTTGGATTAATCATTTGTTTAGACGGAAGTAATCAAAAAAGGTAAACGTATAGACTAAAGTTGAAAAAAGTTCACTAAAATGACAACATAATCGAAAATGACCAAAGATACAGTCTTTTGTGTATGCGCCATCTTATATGAAATTTTTAAAATTTTGGTCAATTTTTTTTTTTTTGCTCGGCAAACGAAACAATTTTATAAATTTCGAAAGGGGTACGTCGAGGGAAAAAGAGGGAAGAGCAAACTTGCTCAACCACGAAAAAGGAAACACAGAGAATAAAACACACCATCCAGCTGGGGGTTAGGTGTGATACACCTCAAACCCAAAATTAGAGCTTTAGCTTACGAATACCATGAAGAAAACATTTAAAATCCTCTACCGAGTACACCTTGATATCGAACTTAGCTTTCATCCACATTGCCACCTTAGTCTTAATCTGGTCCCCTACTTCACTGGTTGATCTTGAGGTATTGTTGAAAATGAGGTCATTCCTTGCAAGCCACAATGACCATAAGGTCGCAAAGAAAGTCACCTCCCAAATGCGCCTTTCCAAATTTCTAAATCTTGTGCCAAACCACCAACTAGCTAAGTCCGCCAAAGACGGTGGACAAACCCAAAACATCTGCCACCACACCATTATAAGTGACCAAGTATTCCAGGAAAACTGACAATGCAAAAATAGGTGTTCAGGGGTTTCCTCGAAGGAAGCACAACATGGGCACTTTGACAATGGACCCATCTGAATCATATTCTTGCTCACGAGCACCAACCTAAAGCCAGCCACGAGAAAATTTCAACCTTAGGCGGACTAAGGTTCTTCCATACGGACCCCAATACCTCATCTCGGGCCTGCACCTGTTGCTCCCATTGGCCATAAACTGATTTCGCTGAGAAATTCTTGTCTGTAGACCAATTCCATTGCAATACATCCTTTTCGGAAGAGTCCAAAGTTACACTATGTAATCTTTGTTGTAACTCCATATTTTGGAGCATTTCCCATCATACAAACTTCTACCAAAGAGTAGGTTCCAACTATCTTCACCTACCCCTTCCTTAATAGCACTAATAACGAGGTCCTTCTGATTAGAAATTCGGAATAGCCTTGGGTAAACATCCTTGAGAGCCTTATCCCCCAGCCAAATATGGTTCCAGAATAATGTATCTCAGCCCGACCCCACAAGAACTTTGAAGCCCTCTTGAATTATAGTTCCGATACATGAAGCTGCATTCCCAATGGAACAAATATCTCTCCATATTCTTATCAACAGAGTCACCCCAGAAAAATTGTTTCTGCATCTTTTTTATGGCCTTGGCAATAGCTATTGGTAGTTTAAAAAGGGACATAAAATAAACGGGCAGATGTCCGAAGTTAGAATTCAGAAGAGTAAGTCTACCTCCCATTGAGTTGAATCTACTTCTCCAAATGCTCAGCTTTTTACCCATTCTGTCCAAAACTGGTTCCCATGTTTTAATTCTTTTTGGATTTACACCCAAAGGCAACCCCAGGTATTTGATTAGCAAGATCTCTACTTTGCACCCCATCACCTGAGCAAGAGCAGTAATATCTTGTTGGCCGACCTTAACTCCGCACAAAGAGCTCTTGGAGAAATTTATTTTTAGGCCAGACATAAGTTGAAAACACCATAGAATCCTTTTTATAATAGCCATCTCCACTCTATCATTATTGCAAAATAGTATCGTATCATCTGCAAATTGTAAATGAGATAGAACAACTCCATTAGCCCCAATCTTTGTACCCTTGATAATGTTTAAAACCCGAGCTCTTTCCAACAAAATATTTAGAGCTTCCACCACAATGTTGAAAAGGAAAGGTGATAAGGGATTGTGGGCATGCGTGCCCCTTTTTCTTCCCTAGGAAGGGATCCTGTTCCCCTTCCCAAAAAGAGAAAAGTGCCGATTCGCGGGAGCGCTTAAGCTGGACGACGAGCGCTCGCGAAAATACAGAGTCGCCACTTGGGTTTGAAGGTCCGACACCCAAGGAACCGTATTTCGAAGCACTTGTCGCGCTGTTTGATTTGAAAAAGTTTAAGGAACCAGTCCGTCATAACCATATTTGGGTTCGGGAGCCAGGTTACAAGAGGGGAAGGGTTTTATGGCACCCCTCTCGCCCAATTCGGAGATCGGTCTCTACTAAGGCATTTGTGAAAGATATTTGTCTGCGATTCTGTTTTAATAATCAACTTTTAGCCAATTAGGGCGGGGGAACAGTTAATCGGGGATTAATATTGTAACATGTTTGCAGGATGTGAATGATAGCATGGATGGATAGAATGTTAAATAAAAAAGTGGAATAAAGCCCAACACTTATGATCGAAACACCAAAATAGAGCTTCGTATGAGATTGGCACAAACGGTGGACAACTTGCATGCGTGGATCAACCTGCATGCAAATGAACCATCGCGCGACAGTCCCATACACTCGCGCGAGTGTTGATGCCTCACCAACAGTTTGAATTTTACCCCCTTCTGGGCTCTGGAAGGACCAGTGCTCACCCAGGTGCAAACCACGTAGTTTACATGTGTACTTGAAAGTAAATAATATTACAACAGATAGCTATATTTTGGAAACACAACCCCTAAACAGTGGGGGTGACTAAATAGAGGCCAAGGCCAAGCTGCCCATGCAAAGGGCAGTCCCTGAAAATCAGCGACCATCGCGCGATTGAGTGAAAGACACGCGCGAGGGTTCTGACTGGACTTCCAGGAATTGCTTTGCATGCTTAGGGCTCTGAGATATGTTCAAGAGCATCCCAAGGGCATTTCGAACCAAGTGAAGTTGTAAGCTGAGCTAAACTATGATTTTAACATGCAAAGCAGTGAGCTAATACTTGAAAAAGACTTGAAAGTGTCTATAAACACGACAAGAAACTTGAAGACCAGCATCCCTTCCCCACGTGGTCCAATCTTGTGCAAACAGAACTGTCGCACGAGTTAGTGGGACCATCGCGCGAGGGATTGGTTGGCCACGGCTCTTGAAACCTTGCTAGCTTTAGGGCCAGAACTGATATTGATTACCAGCCTTGACCGTGCCAGCCCTCCTCAGGAGTCTAAACAGTAAACAGAAAGGTATTATACCTTTGCTTGAGTGTCTTAAAAATGGCTTGAATGAGGTGGTGTGGCTTGGACGGTGGTTATGTGGGAATGAGTGCAGTATGGAGTGCTTGTGCTTGTGTTTCCTTCTTCTTTCTTGAGGATTTTTTTTTGGTAACCCCTTTAGATGAACCATGAGGGGGAGGGGGGGGGGGGGGGGGGGTATTTATAGAATGAAGTGTTGGTTGGTGGCTAAGCAAGGCAATGCAACCAGCCAACAAGGTTGGTTGCAATTACTTGGTGGAGAAGTGGGGTGCCAAAGGTGATGGGAGAGTGGGGGGAGAGGTGGTGCAAGGGCAACCCTGCAGGACGCTGTTCAGTCGACGAAACGGGGTTACATAGGCCTGTAGCCCCCTGATCACCACGCAATCCAACTGGAAATTGGTGAAAATGATAGGTGTTGACCATCGCGCGAGGGACTGGATGCATCGCGCGAGTGTCAAAATAACCCTGCGAGGGTCAACAATCAAAACTTTGACTTTGACCACCACCTGGCCAGTGAAGCATCGCGCGAGGGACCCAGTGCATCGCGCGACTATCAAACCTAAGGTCCAGGTTTGGATTCAAGGGTTTCAGGGCTAAGGATGGGTTCCACACACGCCAAACTCAAGCCATTTCATGCTCTCAAGACTGTTTTCGACCTGATTCATCATCGGGGAAACAAGAAACCGAAAAACGAAGTAAAACGATCGGGATATCAGATTGGGGTGTCTACAGGGATCTCTTTGCCTTAGGCCTTTTAGAGTGTGAAATTCCTGAGTAGCAGAACCGTTAATAAGGGTAGACATTGTTACAAATGAGATACATTCTTTAATCCACCCACACCATTTTCCCCCGAAACCCATTTTTGAAAGCAAGTCCAACAAGAAACCACAGTGAACACAATCATAAGCTCTCTCAAAGTTTATTTTGAGAATGAGACCCCCATAACGACTGTTCTTCCAACTGTGAATCACCTCATTGGCTACAAGAACACCATCCAAAATCTGTTTTCCCCCAATAAACGCAGCTTAGGACTCCCCAATGATAGAAGGGAGAAGCAATTTAATTCCGTTGGCTAATACTTTGGAGAGAATCTTATAAACCCACCCCACCATACTAATAGCTAGGTCTAAACTCTTTGAACAAAGTAGGGCAATCAACCTTAGGGATCAAAGACACAAATATAGAGTTCATACCTTTTGTAAGCTTTCCATTGGCATGAAAATTTGAGAAGAACTAGATTATCAACACCTTCATAAAATCCCAACCTTTCTTAACAAAAGAAAAATTGAAACCATCCGGGCCTGGTGCCTTGAAGTTGCTACAATCCTTCAGGGCTACAAGAATCTCTCCCCCCCAAACTAGTTTTCCAAAGAAGAGGCATCCAATGGAGTAAGTTTTATGCTAAACAATCCCCCCAACACTGGTCTTCCGAATCTTTCTTCTTTGAAATTGTTGCTGAAGTATTCCATAGCCGCCCCTTTAATCTCTCTTGGACTGTCCAACATTCTTCCATTAGCCTTGATTGCACCCACCATATTCCTTCTGAATCTATTATTTGCCATTACTTGGAAAAACTTCGTATTTTTATCCCCCAATTTCAACCACTTGATTCTAGACTTCTGTCTCCACATAGATTCAGTTAAGCAAGAAAGTCTCCAGAACTCAGATTTGATTTTGCACCTTGCAGCCTTATCATCCTCATTCAGCTGTTTCTCCTCCTCTAGGAGCTCAAATTGGTGGAGATCTGCCTCACTTTTTTGTAATGCTAGGGCGACATCCCCAAACACTTCTTTATTCCATACTTTGAGCTTAGCTTTCACCGCCTTCAATTTTTGCATGATTATGAAGTCTGCCCAACCAGTCACCTGACATTCATTCCACGTTGTCTTGGCCAACTTCATACAGCTTGGATTTGACAGCCAAATGTCCATAAATTTGAAGGGTTTTGGACCCCAATCCCTACCATCCTTAGAAAGCACTCTGGGGCAGTGATCATATATAGGCCTAGGCAATCCCCTTTGAATCAATTTAAAATTTTCCATCCACTGAATTGAGACCAGAAATCTATCTAACCGACTATGAATGGCGTGATCTTGAAAATTTGTCCAAGTAAATTTTCTCCCCAACATAGGGAGATCAATGAGTTCCATGTTATTCTGGAAATCAACGAAGTCCCTCACAATTCTCAAACATCCCAGCCTTTCATTCACAGCTTGAATCTCGTTAAAGTCTCCCCACACACACCAAGGAATAGAAGAATTAGCCTTAATGTTCAGTAACTCCTCCCATACAAGTCGACGATGTACTACCTCATTTAGAGCATAAACGTTCACCACCACACAAGGGAATATAGTATTAATCACCCCTTGCAACTGAATAAACGACCTATGTACGATAACACTATCAACTTTAAAAAAATCTCTATTCCAAATACATAGCAAACCCCCAGATGTCCCCATAGCATTAGAACATACAAACTCAAAATCAGCATTACCCCACATTTTTTGGACAGTTATTCTCTCCAACGATTCCAATTTTGTTTCTTGAATGAGCAACATATCAGGTTTTTGTTTTTTGATGATTAAACAAAAATCTTTTTTTAGTCGAACTCTCTAACCCTCTTATATTCCAAGATAGTAGCTGCATAAAACTGAGATAACCCCAAATTCACACCAAAACAGAGTTATAAACCCTATACCCCCGCTTCTCTCTCAAGCACGAGAGAGTATTCCTGAGATTCAAGCTCAATCATTGAACGTAAAATAATCTCATCATTAGGATGGAAGTTAATACCCAACTCACCTCCAATCGCATTGTTGCTCTGACTTCACGCATCACCCTTGAATCACTCAGAGGAGAAACCTCAGTAGAAGATACAGAGTTCTCCACCTGAGAACGATCCCTGTTCACTATCTCTTGACTAAGCACAAGGTTGGATAGCTGTCACCTTCTCCTTCCCCTACAGTCGGCATCATTAAGATTGACCAACAGATTGATACAAGGGAGTTGAAAGCATCTTGCCAAATGAGTCTGCTCCTCAGAAAAACCCCAACCCAAATTAAGCACTGGTGTATCCTCCTGACCTTGCCCCAGTTTTGGAAATGGACATACCGAGTCAGCAGCACACTCTCTTGGCCCACCAGTTGGAGAATAAATAGCCCCACCCTTTTCTTGGCCCACCAGATTA
This sequence comes from Rhododendron vialii, assembly GCF_030253575.1. Lineage (NCBI taxonomy): Eukaryota > Viridiplantae > Streptophyta > Magnoliopsida > Ericales > Ericaceae > Rhododendron > Rhododendron vialii. The sequence continues at coordinate 1,942,674 of NC_080559.1, read as the reverse complement.
AAAGGTATCAATGGCCCACCTTTATATTGGGCCTCAAAAACACCCAGCTGGGCTTCCCCAACGGCTCTCTCAGTTGGGGCCACATTATCCAACATGCCACCTTTAATCTTGTTCACATCCAACAAGTCCTCAACTAGGGATTCAAAACTCCCTGATGTAGCTTGTGTACCAGACTGATCAAGCATTAAATGCTTGCCTGTACCCTCATGCTGGGTTCCCACCCCCTACCATGCCTTTTGTCTGCCCCAAGTAAGCCTGCAATCCCAACGTCACTCTCACTAACCCCCTCTTTTTTATTGGCTATTGGGTCTGCAAAAAGTGCCACATCATCGTCACCTTCCACTCCATCTCTGATTTGAAGTTTCAAACCAGTTTCCACCTGAGTATTCTTGGGCTGCCAGAGACCATCACTACTGATGTTAACCATTGGAACACAAGTTTCCACTTCATCTGGATTGGTAAAAGTGGATTCCTCAGAAACTTTAACATCATATTCCATCCCTTGGACCACAATTTTTATCTGTCTGTCAATTTTTTGGCTTTCCTTTGTAGCTATTGTAGGTGGACAAATTCAAGCTGTGCTCTGAACAGCACTGGAATGCAGCGGCTTCTCGTGCCTCTTGAACGTAACTCTAATTTGTTAACGTAACCTTTGTCCTGCAAAACAGACAAGGAGTGAGTGCACCTTTGCCTCTCGTGGCAAAGGCCCTCCGATGCCTTTGTTAGTATTTCGTACTAGCGATCAAACCCTAATTATCAATAGGAAAGCAATAAGAATGCAGTGTATTGCGTACCTTTTACCTCTAGGTTTACCTCATATTTATAGATTTATGGATGCTTGCTGCCCAAGTATCCATATTGCCCTAGGTTTCCTACCTCGTATAGGAAAACTAGGATCTCTTGGATTCTCGTTCCCTTATCAGTTTATTTCCTTAATCCTTGTAGGACTCTTTCCATAACAAGCCGAACATCCCATTCTCATTGGGTATCTTTCATAGATCCTATATTCTTGGGATCTCATCCCTTAACGGAATACCAGTGATTCTGGACCCTTCTAGAGTGTTCTCTCTAACAGGTCTTTTCTCTTTGTTCGGCCATCTCATGGCCGAACAGATGGCCTGGACCAGTTTCTTCACATGTAACTGGTCCTTTAGAAATGATTTAGACCATCTCCTTTCTAAGGAGTTTTCCTCCTGTTCGGCTTTCTCTTGCCGAACAAATTTCCTGAACAGTGGCATCTCATGTCATTTTTCTTGTATTTGGTCCAATAACGTCTCGTGTTACTATACCGAGAATCGTACAATCTCTCTGGACCATTGACTTCTCATGTCACTGGTCCATAGCACGTTGACCTTTTCTTTGACCGTGCTCGGGCTCGTTTTGTACTTGTTCGGGAATACCTCCCTACAATTGCTCCCCAGCTTTGCTCGTTTATATATTACTCAGATGACGAGTAAAGCTTTTTAACCGAGCAAGTTCATTTTGTTTTCTGCACCCTATTTCATATATTGGTGCAATGTTTCATCACGTTGCTTTAGAAAAAATCACCCTTTCTTGTGGCCACCACAGGCTTTTGGCCCTAACCTTTACACGTGTCGATCATCATATTGCTTTACATTAAATACGAACAGACGTGTTTATTGGAAAACGAAACGCTCAAAACGGCGTCTGGGATGACGTTTCACGTACGCCACCAATTTTTAGGGTATTTTTGGGTTTTCGTCCCATTTTCAAAAACCCCAATCTCTCTCTTAGACTCCTTTTACAGGAAAAAACGGTTCAAGCTCTTCCCCACCATTGAAGCTCTGTTCATCGTCTCAAGGCCTCTTCTTTTCTGCTTTTTAGGGATTCCATCGACTATTCTCGTAAGTCATCACTTCTTCTTCTTTACAACTCCATTTCTCTAGTGGATTGTTTACGATCACGTTTTAGGGTTTTATCGTCCCCCTTGTTTTTACTTCAAAAGAACCTCAAATACCTCTCTAGTAATGGGAAGATTTCGAAGACACTGTAATACTCCTCAAACCATGGCTAGTTTCAGATCTCGATATGGGATTCCTGACAACGTAGCTATGGTTTTGGCTCCAGAGGATGCCATCCGTGAGAGTTTCGATTTCGATACTCTTCACATTCCAGTGGTAGCTATTGTTGAGGGCGGGGTTAGGTTTCCCTTAGCTCCTTTGCTCCGCCAAGTCTTAGCATATTATAGGCTTTCCCCAATGCAGGTTTCTGCTAACTTCTTCCGAGTAGTTATGGGCATAAATGCCCTAAATCAAATGTTAGGGACCTCCCTAGGCTTGTACGATATCCACCATCTATATAGCATTTCCAGAACTGGGGATGCCCTTACGTATTATTTAAAAAGTAGGGATTCTAGAAAGAAGCTCGTTCTCGAACTCCCTGACTCTGCTCGAGGGGATGACGACGACTTTCTGATCGTTACGGGCAACTTCGAACCCAGAGACAAGGACGACCAAGTGATTGGTTTTCATGCCCCTCACATATTCGGGAGTCCACGTTAGTGCTCTCCCCTAATTTCATATATGTTGTCCTTTTTCATAGGAAAAGCTTTTTCGTGCTTCTAATTGCTTATGCTTTGCTTTTCAGCATCAAATATTAACCGTGGTTATAACATCATAACCCCACAAGTTCACGTAGCTGATATCAAACGAGCACTTGCATTCAACGGCGAAGGGACATACCTTGCAGGCCGTGCAAGAGCTGCTCAAGTACTTCTCAGCTACAAAGCTTCTTACGGTGGGTTTATTGATCGGCGAACCCGTGCAGCCGATAATCCTGCAGTAGCTGGTCCTTCAAGACCAGTTCCCGAACAAGAAGAGAGGCATTCTCGGACACCTCCAATCTCCGATGAACCAATTCCTCTTGCCGAAGAAGCTTCCAGCTCGACATCTGATTCTTCTTCTAGCGGCAACACCCCCTCACCTCCTGATATGAACCGACCAATTGATTTAGGCAGCCTTCTCACCATCCCTGGTCGAGGTCGTGGCACTATTCGGGGCCAAGGGGGTCAAGGTCGTGGCCGCCGCATCCAAACTCAGACTGATGCTCCTCCTGGATTTTCCCCAAAAGACATTGAAGCCATTCACAGAGAAAAACGTCAAAGGGTGGAGGAATCCCAAGAAAGACCCCCACCTTCTTCCTCGTCTCCTGCACCTACATGGGCTCCCTCTTTCTCTCATGGGAACCGAGCCATCACTGCTCGGGACTCTGTTGAGACTGAAGGGACTGCACTTGCATTATCCCAGGCCTTTCTTTTGCCTGTGGACATGCAAAAGGAAGTTGCAATGTCTCCTGACAACCTACTGAGTTCTTTTATGTCCCATAACGCCAAGGTAAAGTTTCTCTTTGCGAACTGTAGTGTATATAGTCTTTGATATTTAAGTTTAATCATAGCTGTTCTGATCGTTCCAGGTGATGCAAAAAATGGTGGCCATGGCTCAAAAACTCAGCCAATCCGAGCCCCAACGTGCCAAATTTGTCAGTGAGAATACCAAGCTCCAACGTACTATTATTAGGCTTGAGAGGGAAAGAAACCTGGCTATAGGGACAGCGGATGGTTTAAAGGGACAGCTGAAGGGGGTGGAGGACAGTCTTGCACAATCTTTGAAGGAGCTTGAGACGACCCAGACTGAAGCCAAAGCTGCTTTTGAGAAAGGGTATAATGAAGAAATCAAGGTTGCCACGGAAAGCTACACAAGCCAAATGCCTGGAATTCAGGACCAAGTTTGGGTGGCTTCCTGGACTGCTTGCCTTGCAAAAGCAGAGATTCCTGAATCATCTCCCCTTTGGATCAATATGGATTTACCGAGTGCTGCTGCTGGCTGGGAGGAAGATTTTGTAGAGGAGAGGGCCGAAGAGCAGGTGGTGAATGCATCTGAACAACCGGTTACTGAAGTGGAGCCACAGAATGATATGACCAACCCTGGCCAAAAGGAAGTCAGTGGTGGTCCTATTGAAGATGAAAATACCACAGAAGAGCTGGCTGCTCCAGTAGCTCCTACAATTACTCCTGCAGCTGTCCAAGATCTCACAGAAGACGTATAAAGCCAATCGTTTATGTGTTTTGACAGTCTGTTTTAGCCACCTGTGGGTCAGAATATTGTGTTTCGTAAAACTCCTTTAGTACTTCGTACTTTTCTTTGATTTGCAAGTTCCCGTACTTAATCGTGTGAAGGTTTCACGTATTTATGCATATATTCGTATGCTGCCAAGTTCGTGCATATTCTTGAATGTTCTATGCATGTATTCGTATGCATCGCAAGGGTTTAAGTTTCTCGTACTTTGAATATGTCATGGCTTAAATTCCAAACAAGTGTTTTCACACTTTAAGTTTCACGTACTTACACAAGTGTTTCGTACTTGCGTTCAAGTTTCACGTACTTAAAAGTTTTTCGAAATCTCACAAGTTGATAAGTAGTGATTTAAGGTTTCACGTACTTAAACTTGAGTTTAAGTTTCACGTACTTAAACTTTTGTGTTAAGTTTCACGTACTTAAATGGTTCGAATTTTACACAAGTGTTTCGAACTTGTGTTAAGGTTTCACTTTTGTGTTAAGTTTCACGTACTTAAATGGATATCTTATACCCTGCTCCCTAATACGAATAAGGGAAACTAATTTCGTAATTCGTATTTAAAACAAATACCACGAGAACTGCAGTTTATACTAAAAAAATAACTTCATTCATAAACTGTAAAACTCAAGAGGGCGTTATTCGTACCCCTTGCAGCTAAAATAACGAAACTTAGAACACAGGAGAGTTTTATTCGTAACTCTCACACAATCACGATGTGCAAAAAGAAAAATTTACTCATATAAAGAACTTTCTCAGATTATGGACATTCCAAGGTCTTGGCACTGGGTTCCCGTCCAAGTCTGCCAATCGATAAGCCCCAATGCCCGCGATTTCTGTAACTCGATATGGGCCTTCCCAATTCGCCCCTAGCTTTCCCTCATTAGCCACTTTAGTATTGCCGAGCACTTTTCGTAGCACAAGGTCTCCAACACCAAACTCTCGTGGGTGTACATTCTTGTTATAACTTTTGATGAGCTGCTCTTGGTATGAGGCCAAGTGCACCAGGGCCCGCTCTCCTCGGCAAAGTCTAACCCAATCTCCAAAGCTCTGTCATTTCCTCCACTTTCAACCAAAGTGGTCCTGTTGGTCGGCAGACCTATTTCCAACGGAATAACAGCCTCTGTTCCATATGCTAATGAATAGGGGGTCTCTCCCGTAAACGTCCTAGGCGTTGTTTGGTATGCCCATAAAACCAATGGCAATTCATCGGGCCATTTCCCCTTTGCCTTATCCAAACGTTTCTTAATCCAATCAAGAATTGTTTTGTTTGAAGCCTCTGCTTGTCCGTTGCTTTGAGGGTAGGCTGGAGTTGAGTAATAATTTTTTATCCCATACTGAGCACAGAAAGTTTTGAACTTCTTCTGAAATTGTGACCCATTGTCTATAATCAACGAATAAGGTACCCCAAAGCGAGTTATGATGCTCTTCCACACGAACCTTTCTATCATAGGTTCAGTGATTTTGGCCAATGGCTCTACCTCGATCCACTTAGTGAAGTAATCTGTTGCAACTAGTAGGAATTTTTGATTCCCAGTTGCTTTGTGCAGTGGACCTACTATGTCCATTCCCCATTGAGCAAACGGCCAGGGACTTGTTAGCGGCACCAGGTCCTCGGCTGGTGTTCGAATCATAGGTGAAAATTTCTGACACTTCTCACAAATTTTTACGTACACCTTAGCATCTTCTTGCATGTACGGCCACCAATACCCTTGGGTGATTGCTCGGTGGGCTATGGACCGACCACCAGCATGGCTTCCACAAGTTCCCTCGTGAATTTCGTGGAGGAACTTTTGCACCATCTCAGGATGCACACAAAGCAAGTATGGTCCTGTAAAAGACTTCCTATATAGTTTTCCTTCTGGGGATGACCAGAACCGAGCAGATTTGGTCCTAATTTTATGAGCCTCCTTTTTGTCCAAAGGGAGTGTTTCATCTCGTAAAAACTCCACTATTGGGTCCATCCAACTTGGTCCTTGGTTCACGTCCAAGACCATCTCCATACTTCTCCCAATGCTCGGCTCAGTCAAATATTCCACGGCTATTTTTCTTTTAAACTCAGATGGTACAGCTGCGGCTAACCATGCCAATGAATCTGCATGAGCATTCTTTCCAGAACTTATCTGCTCAATATACACCTTTTCGAAGGTATCAAGCAGATCTCTGGTCACCTGCACATATGCCGCCATCTTTTCGCTCCGTGTTTCATATTGCCCGGACAGCTGATGAACTACAAGCTGTGAATCACAATATACCCTAACATGTTCGGCTCTTAGGGTTTTTGCACTTCTCAAACTAGCTAAAAGTGCCTCGTACTCCGCCACGTTATTGGATGCGTTGAACCCAAGCCGAACTGATAGCTCCAACATTGATCCTTCAGGGGAAAAAAGAACTACCCCTATACCTGATCCGGTATTGCAAGCTGACCCATCAACGAACAGCTTCCATTCCAAGGGATTTTGTTCGGCTATTGCCTGTTTCTTCGTTACAGGAGACTTTGCTTCACACTCCTTTCTCGTAAGAGGCAAAGGTGCAACCGCAGGTGAGAATTCTGGCACAAAATCTGCCAACACCTGGCCTTTGATTGCTGTGCGCGGCTGATAGTCGATGTCATATTGGCTCAACTCAACGGACCAAGTCGAGATCCTTCCCGAGAAGTCTGCCTTTCGGAGCAGTGATTTTAATGGGAACTCAGTGTAAACCACAACTTTATGGCTCTGGAAATAATGTGGCAATTTTCTTGTTGCTGTCCTTAATGCTAGGACCAATTTTTCGAGGGGCAAATACCTTGTTTCGGCATCTAACAAAGTTTTGCTTACATAATAAACTGGGATTTGCTCGGATCCCTTATCTCTTAAAAGTACTGCACTCACAGCATGATCAGAAACAACTAAGTATAAAATTAGAGACTCACCTGTTTCTGGAGTCGAAAGAAGGGGAGGAGAGGCCAAATATCCCTTTAGATTCTGGAAGGCTTGTTCACATTCTGCTCCCCATTCGAACCCTTCCATTTTCTTTAACAGCTGAAAGAAAGGTCTGCATTTGTCACTTGATCGGCTGATAAATCGATTAAGAGCTGCTGCCATCCCGTTCAATCGTTGGACTTCTTTCGTTGTTCGAAGACTTTCCAGATTTTGTAAGGCCTTTATTTGGTTGGGATTCGCCTCTATTCCCCTTAGAGTTACAAGATGGCCCAAAAACTTTCCAGAACCGACTCCAAACGCACACTTCGAGGCGTTGAGTTTTAACTTGTATTTCCTCAAAATCTCAAAAGCTTCTCTCAAATCTGCAATATGGCCTTGCCCAGCTTTACTTTTTACCACCATGTCATCTATGTAAACCTCCATAGTTTTGCCGAGCAATTTTCTGAACATGATGGTTGCCAGTCTCTGATACGTTGCCCCTGCATTCTTCAATCCAAAAGGCATGACATTATAACAGTACAACCCTCGTGGTGTAATAAAAGACGTCTTCTCCTGATTTGGCCCGAACATTGCAATTTGATGGTATCCTCGATATGCATCGAGAAAACTCATCCGCCCATATCCCGCTGTTGCATTAACCAACTGATCAATCCTTGGAAGAGGGAAACTATCCTTTGGGCACGCCTTGTTTAAATCTGTGAAGTCAATACACACACGCCATTTTCCGTTCTTTTTCTTGACGACAACAGTATTTGATAGCCATTCGGGATAATAAACTTCCCTTATTGCCTTGGCTTCCAACAAATGATCCACTTCTTCGATTACAGCGTCAACGTGCTGTACGGCTGCCCTTCGTTTCTTTTGAATGACCGGTTTATGCTGTGGATCTATATTCAAGTGATGGCAAATAACATCTGCACTTACCCCAGGCATCTCCTCTGGTGTCCAAGCAAATACATCGACATAAGTTTTCAAGAAACTTATCAGTTCATTCTCTTCCTCTTCTGGTAGTGATTCCCCAATTAGAAAATACCTATCTGGATCAGTCTCGTTGATCAGTGTTTTCCTCAAATCCTCAACTACCCTTTCGGTTGGGTCTTTTCCAATATCCTCAATGGTCGGCAGATCCGAAATTTCCACAGTATTAACATGGTGGGCATTATGGACTCTTTTTATGATGGATACCAAACATTGTTGAGCTATCTTTTGGTTACCTTTGATATGCTCAATCCCATTAGACCCTGGGAACTTTACCATCTTATGGAAAGTTGAAGAGACTGCCCTCATCTTGTGCAACCATGTTCTCCCTATAATCATGTTATAGGAAGACGATACATCCACCACTAAGAAGTCGGTTCGTAGCACCACTGTCCCAGCCCGAACAGGCAGAGTTACCTTGCCTAACGGCCAAACTGCTCCTGCTCCAAATCCGACCAATGGAGTTACTGATTGTACCAAATCTTCTTGTGTGAGCCCCAGTTTCTTGAATGCATCATAGTATAGCACTTCGGTGCAACTCCCTGAATCCACCAAGATTCTTTCCATATCATATTCCCCAACTCGTAGGGTTATGACCAAAGCATCATTGTGAGGTACCTGGACTCCTCCCAGATCTTCATCGGTAAAAACTATGCCCTCGTTGCTTGCCTCCTCGTTGCGCCCTCTTTTCTTCCCCAACTGCATTACGTGTTGGTCATGTTTCACTTGTCTCTGAAGCAATCTCACCTCATTTCTCGTATAAGGTTCGGCTAATCCATGTATCATATGGATTACCCCTTTTGGATTTTGTTCGTAATCCAACTCCATTGTCTTGTCTTTATCCTTGGCATCTTCTTGGATAAATTCTTTGAGATAACCTTGTGAGACTAAATCATCAAGATGCCGTTTAAACATCTCACAGTCCTCAGTCATGTGACCCCAATCCTTATGGTAACTGCAGTGCTGATTCGTGGCACGTTTTGCATCTTTATTCCCACCAAGAGTTAGGGGCCATTTGAAATATGGTTGATTCTTTATTCGATAAAGAATCCTGTAAATGGGCTCTTTCCAAACCGTGTTTATTGAAAAGAATGACTTGGGATCCGGGGCTTGTTTATCCTTGTACTGCTCCTTCTTCGCCTGCCCATAATCTTTTCTTTCACGATAAGTTTTGGGCTCTGGCTTGTCAGCTTTCTTTATAGGCCCCTTTACTTGCTCGGCGGCCAACTTTTCATCCTCTCGTAGGATGTCATCCTCGTTCCTGGCGTGTTGCTCAATTCTCTCCATCAATTTTGCCAATGTCTGCACGGGACTCATGTTTAGAGACTTACGCAGTTCCCCCCGAACAGGTAAGCCTGTTTTGAACGTGGCTATTGCATATTCTTCATTACATCCTTCAATCTCGTTGAAGGTTTCCCAGTACTTTTTTGCATAAGTCCCGATCGGCTCGTCCTCAACTTGCTTCATAAAAGTAAGACTCTCAAAAGTTTTGGGAGCTTTCCTGCTCGTCAAGAACCGTGCAGTGAATTCATCGGCCAACTGCACCCATGTTCGGATAGAGCGTGAGCCCAATTTGTGGAACCACGACAAAGCAACCTTCCCTAAACTCGATGGGAACATCTTGCACATGATTGCGTCATCCCCTTCATGCATAAACATTGCTTGCTGGTAATGCTGTATATGGGCCACGGGATCAGCATATGTCTCATAGAGGATGAATGTTCCGTGCTTTACCCTGGTCGGCAATCTAGCCTCCTGTAACTTTTTTGCAAAAGGGGAGGATGCTATATTCTAAAGTGCTTTCCGTGCTGCTTCTCGTGCAGTCATGGCTTCATCCTCTGGTCCCTTCTTGGATCTAATTCGTTCCCAATCGGAATCAGGTCTCTCGTACCTGTCCCTATGATGTTTTCTACTCCCTTCCTCCTCGGGGGTAGAGCTTCGACCTCTGCTTCTCCTCTTTCTTGGAGATACCCTCCTTCGCTCGGGTGTCCGGATCTTGCTCCGCCCTTTTCGTGGTGAAGTTTTATGTCGCCTCGGGGTCAGACTTTTGCTTCTGCTCCTCCTTCCTCATGAAGGAGCCTTTTGGTACTGTACCAAAGCGTATTCACTGCCTCTAGAATTTCTTCGAGATAGTCCAGAATCCTCCGGATGTTCTCTGATTCTCTCTAGTTCTCTGATTTCATGTTCTCGTTTTTTAATCAAACGAGCATACTCCTCAATTTCTTGTCTCTTCTTATCAAGAACGTCTTCGCTACGGTATATACTTCTGGAGTGTGCAATCGATTCATCCCCTCGATGGGATTTAGTCCTTCTCGTGGACTTCGATGCTGTCTCTCCATCTCTATTTCTGGAGTTGCCGTGGATAGTAGGGGGTGGCCCTTACTCGTGGTCCTCTTGTGCCCTCTTTCGGGCTTTCTCGGAGCCCCGGGTGGAGACTTATCCCTTCCTCCAATTAACACATCCTTTGGGTCGTGTGGCGTTGCTGGATCTACTTCCACCATGGTCGTATTTCAAAGGGAACTCTTTCGTTTCCCACAGACGGCGCCAATTGTAGGTGGACAAATTCAAGCTGTGCTCTGAACAGCACTGGAATGCAGCGGCTTCTCATGCCTCTTGAACGTAACCCTAATTTGTTAACGTAACCTTTGTCTTGCAAAACAGACAAGGAGTGAGTGCACCTTTGCCTCTCGTGGCAAAGGCCCTCCGATGCCTTTGTTAGTATTTCGTACTAGCGATCAAACCCTAATTATCAATAAGAAAGCAATAAGAATGCAGTGTATTGCGTACCTTTTACCTCTAGGTTTACCTCATATTTATAGATTTATGGATGCTTGCTGCCCAAGTATCCATATTGCCCTAGGTTTCCTACCTCGTATAGGAAAACTAGGATCTCTTGGATTCTCGTTCCCTTATCAGTTTATTTCCTTAATCCTTGTAGGACTCTTTCCATAACAAGCCGAACATCCCATTCTCATTGGGTATCTTTCATAGATCCTATATTCTTGGGATCTCATCCCTTAACGGAATACCAGTGATTCTGGACCCTTCTAGAGTGTTCTCTCTAACAGGTCTTTTCTCTTTGTTCGGCCATCTCATGGCCGAACAGATGGCCTGGACCAGTTTCTTCACATGTAACTGGTCCTTTAGAAATGATTTGGACCATCTCCTTTCTAAGGAGTTTTCCTCCTGTTCGGCTTTCTCTTGCCGAACAAATTTCCTGAACAGTGGCATCTCATGTCATTTTTCTTGTATTTGGTCCAATAACGTCTCGTGTTACTATATCGAGAATCGTACAATCTCTCTGGACCATTGACTTCTCATGTCACTGGTCCATAGCACGTTGACCTTTTCTTTGACCATGCTCGGGCTCGTTTTGTACTTGTTCGGGAATACCTCCCTACAGCTATCAACACCCTTCGCTTGACAAAAGATAAAGCTTTCAAGGTATCCTTATCCATTGAAATAAAATAACCCCAAATCTCTCCAAGTTGTCTGAACATTTGAGCATTCCAGGCATTTAAAGGAATTCCTTGACACCCCAACCAAACAAATCGTTTAAAGCTCGCGGGTTCCCCATTCTAAGGTTTTACCACTTCGAACCACTGATTCATCAACGGATCCTTAATAAGCGAGTCTCTTACTTCTTGGCTCTGAAAGGTAATAAGGATTGATCTTCCTCCCAAAGCCCTGAACTATGTCACTCTATCAGAATCACAACTGAAGCTAGCTTTCAAAGTCTTCATGGAAACGACTCTGTGCATGATGGACACAGCACTTCCGAATAAGCCTCCATTGCCAATGGCTTTGGCCTGTAGAAATATACTGTGTTCTGCAAGGGGTTTAGAGGATTCCCTTTTTAGAACATGTACATATGAATTTGTCAACCCATGCTTGCCCATATCTATCTTTTCTGGCCCCAAGAATTTTAGCTTGGACATGTGCTCCCATGGCTTATGAAAAATAGGCACTCTTTTCGAAGTATCATCACCGTGACCAAAGCTGGCTTCTTTAACAAATAACCTGTTATTGTCCACCCATACCCCATTCATCCTAGCCACCGCCATGCCAACCAACACATGGCAATCATATCTTACAAAACCAAATTTACTGCCAGTACGGGTACTCCTTTTCCTTGGTATGAAGGCATCCTTTGAACGAGAAAAACAAGGTAAAAGAAATGAAAGACCCTTATTATGGGTACTCTGTACATTAGTCTATATATAGTTGATTACATGAGCTAATTACAAAGAATGAATATCACTAATTGGTACAAATTGTGGAGCAAATCATGGGATTATGATTGGGGAATCATGGGACTATGATTGAGGGAATCACAGGATTATGTTTGACTTCTTTTACGCCCCCTCAAGTGAGATGGAACAGAGTGGAGATTGAGCTTGCTGGCAAGGGACACAAAACATTCGCATGGGAGTCTTTTGGTAAAGATATCGGCTAGCTGCAATTCAGAAGGCACATACTGAAGTAATTCCCGTGTAAAGTGATAATCAATTTTAATATGACGGGTGTGAGCATGGAAGATGGGATTAGCGGCCATGTGAAGAGCGAAAATGTTATCACAAAAAACACAAGGCGGGGACCGCAGTGGGAGGCCAAGTTCGCGAAAGAGATAACCAAGCCAGCGTAGTTCAGTAGTGGTGGCGGCTAGAGCTCGATACTCCGCTTTGGTACTTGATCGAGAGATAGTGGATTGTTTCTTTGCGGTCCATGTGAGTAGATTCGGACCAAGAAAAATACATGCACCCGTGGTAGAGCGTCGATCATCGAAAGACCCGGCCCAATCAGCGTCGGAAAAAGCTTGAAGGGTATTATCAGAAGAATAATGAAAGGAGAGGCCATGTTCAATGGTTCTTTTAATATAGCGATAGATCCGTTTGACGACTTGAAGGTGGGAGGTCCTAGGATGTTGCATAAACTGACATACTTGATTGACCGCAAAGGCAATATCTGGTCGAGAAAGAGTAAGATATTGCAGACCATCGACCATACTACGACAAATAGTGGGATCATCCAAAAGGTCACCATCATGTTGCGATAACTTCGAGTTGGAGGGAAGTGGTGTAGAGCAAGGTTTGCAAGACACCATATTAAATTTAGATATGAGGTCAGCGGCATATCGAGATTGTGAGAGATAGAGTATGTTATTGGTGCGAGTGATTTCCATGCCAAGAAAGAAACCAAGTTCACCCAACCGACGGCTATCAAAAACTGAACATAAGACTTCAATGAAGTCATTTACAGCAGTCTTGTTGCTGCCAGTCACAATCAAATCATCAACATATACCAACACAAAAAGGGAATGAGTTGATGAGTCTCGAATGAAGAGAGAAGCATCTGATTGGCTATGAAAGATGCCATTATCGAGCAAGAAGGAGTGCAGGTGATGAAACCATGCGCGAGGGGCTTGTTTAAGCCCATAAAGAGCCCGGTGAAGTTTACAAACAAAGTGAGGGCGAAGAGGATCAGTGAAACCCAGGGGTTGTTTCATGTAAACTTCTTCTTGGAGAAACCCATTGAGAAATGCATTACGAACATTAAGTTATTGTAGAGTCCATTTACGCAAAACAGCCATGGCAAGAATAGTGCAAATCGTGGAAGGTTTCACAACGGGGCTAAATGTCTCATCATAATCTAAACCTTCCAGTTGATTATATCCTTTGGCCACCAGACGGGCTTTATGCTGTTCAATAGATCCATCAGCATTACGCTTGATTTTAAAAACCCATCAACAACCCACTATATTCATTGAAGAAGTAGCAAGGATAAGAGACCATGTTTGGTTGCAAAGGAGAGCATCATATTCTTCTTGCATGGCATGTCGCCAATGAGGAAATTTAGAGGCTTGAGTATAAGAGGTGGGTTCAAGAGTTAAAGGATTTTTAAGGTCAACGGTTAAAGCATGGGGCAAAGGATGTGGAGATGAGCCATAGACAAGTGTGTTGGTACTTTTAAAATTCTTTGGTGGAGGAGAGGAGTTGGGAGTGACTGATTGGGATGGGGTAGATGGGCTAGACGATAAGGGAGTCGTTGGTATTGGAGGAGTGGGCGACGTGGGATTTCTATTAGGAGAATGGGTGGTATGAGGAGAGAACGGCTGATTAGAAGTAGGGACCTACTGTGGGGATGAGTCTGATGGTGGAGTATAGGGCGGAGGATGTGGGAGGGTGGAGTCAAGAGACGAAAAGACCGGTTGTAAGAAGACTGGTCGGGGTTTTGGTGGTGGAGACACTGAAAAACATGAGTGTCCATGCACGAAAAATTAGATTCATCAAAAATAACATTCCACAAGACATAGACACGTCCTGTTGCAAGGTTCATCCACCTGTATCCTTTGTGATTGCTTTCCTTGCCAAGAAAAACACATTTGGTAGACTTGGGTAATAATTTGTGTTTATTATAAGGTACCAAATGGGGAAAACAAGCACAACCAAATACTTTAAGGAAACGGTAGTCGGGTGGCCATTGCAGCAACTTTTCATATGGCGAGAGATACTGAAGTTGTGCCATGGGTAGCCAATTTATAAGAAACACGGCAATCGAGAATGCCTCCAACCAAAAACTAGATGGTAAATGAGACTGAGAAAGTAAACAAAGACCTATTTCAACAATGTGCCGATGCTTGCTGTAGGTGGATAAATTCAAGTAGTGCTCCGAACAGCACTAGAATGCAGCGGCTTCACGTGCCTCTTGAATGTAACCCTAATTTTGTCAATGAAACCCTTGTCCTGCAAAACAGACAAGGAGTGAGCGCACCTTTGCCTCTCGTGGCAAAGGCCCTCCGATGCCTTTGTTAGTATCACGTACTAGCAATCAAACCCTAATTATCAGTAGGAAAGCAATAAGAATGCTGTATATTGCGTACCTTTTACCTCTAGGTTTACCTCTTATTTATAGATTTGCGTATGCTTGCTGGCCAAGCATCCGTGTTGCCCTAGGATTCCTAACTCGTATAGGAATCCCAGGATCTCTTGGATTCTCGTTCCCTTATCAGTTTATTTCCTTAATCCTTATAGGACTCTTTCCATAACAAGCCGAACATCCCATACTCGTTGGGTATCTTTCTTAGATCCTATATTCTTGGGATCTTATCCCGTAACGGAATACCAGTGATTCTGGACACTCCCAGAATGTTCCCTCTAATAGGACTTCTCTCTTTGTTCGGCCATCTCATGGCCGAACAGATGGCCTGGACCAGTTACTTCACATGTAACTGGTCCTTAAGAAACAATGGAGACCATATGCTTCTTAAGGAGCTCTCCTCCTGTTCGGCTCTCTTGCCGAACAAGTCTCTTTGAACAGTGGCATCTCATGCCATTAAATTGTATTCGGTCTAATAACATCTCGTGTTACTGTACCGAGAATTGTGCAACCTCTCTGTACCATTGACTTCTCGTGTCACTTGGTCCATAATGCGTTGACCTTTTCTTTGACCGTGCTCGGGCTCGTTTTGTACCTGTTCGGGAATACCTCCCTACAATTGCTCTCCAGCTTTGCTCGTTTATATTTTACTCAGATGACGAGTAAAGCTTTTTTACCGAACAAATTCACTTTGTTTCTGCACCCTATTTCACATATTGGTGCAATGTTTCATCACGTTGCTAAGAAAAAAATCATCTTTTCTTGTGGCCGTCACAGGCTTTTAGCCCTAACCTTTACACGCGTCGATCATCGTATTGCGTTTCATTAAATACGAACAGACGTGTTTATGGGAAAACGGAACGCTCAAACGGCGTCTGGGATGACGTTTCACGTACGCCACCCACTTTTGGGGTATTTTTGGGTTTTCGTCCCATTTTCAAAAATCTCAATCTCTCTCTTAGACTTCCTCAGCAGAAAGAGGCGATTTCAAGGTTTACCCGCCATTGAAGCTCTGTTCATCATTTCAAGACCTCCTCCTTTCTGCTTTTAGGGATTCAATCGACTATTTTTCGTAAGTCATCATTCCTCTCCTTACTGCTCTTTTTCTCTTGGTAGATTGTTCACAATCTTTCGTTAGGGTTTCATCGTCCCCTTTCTTTATACTTCAAAGAACCCCAAAAGGTTTTCTGGTAATGGGGAGATTTCGTAGACATTGTAATACTCCTCAAACCATGGCTAGTTTTAGATCTCGATATGGGATTCCTGACAACGTAGCTACTGTTTTGGCTCCTGAGGATGCCATTCGTGAAAGCTTCGATTTTGACACCCTTCATATTCCAGTAGTAGCCGTCGTTGAAGGCGGAGTTAGGTTTCCCCTAGCCCCTCTGCTCCGCCAAGTCTTAGCGTATTACAGGCTTTCGCCAATGCAGGTTTCTGCTAATTTCTTCAGGGTAGTTATGGGCATAAATACCTTAAACCAAATGTTAGGGACTTCGCTAGGCCTGTATGATATTCACCATCTATACAGTATTTCCAGAACTGGGGATGCCCTTACTTATTATCTAAAAAGTAGGGATTCTAGAAAAAAGCTAGTCCTTGAACTCCCTGACTCTGCTCGAGGGGATGATGATGACTTTCTGATCGTTACGGGCAACTTCGAACCCAGAGATGAGGACGACCAAGTGATTGGTTTTCATGCCCCTCACATATTCGGGAGCCCACGTTAGTGCTTTTCCCTAATTTCATATGTGTTGTCCTTTTTCATAGGGAGAGCTTTTTCGTGCTTCTAATTACTTGTGCTTTGTTTCAGCATCAAATATCAACCGTGGTTATAACATCATAACCCCACAAGTTCACGTAGCTGATATCAGACGAGCACTTGCATTCAACGGCGAAGGGACATACCTTGCAGGCCGAGCAAGAGCAGCTCAAGTGCTTCTCAGCTACAAAGCTTCATACGGTGGGTTTATTGATCGGCGAACCCGAGCAGCTGATACCCCTGCAATAGCTGGCCCTTCAAGACCAGTTCCCGAACAAGAAGAAAGGCGTTCTCGGACACCTCCGATCTCTGACAAACCAATCCCTCTTGCTGAGGAAGCTTCCAGTTCCACATCCAACTCGTCTTCCAGCGGCCGTACCTTCTCGACTTCAGAGATGAACCGGCCGATTGACTTGGGCAGCCTCCTCACCATTCCTGGTCGAGGTCGTGGTCGGGGCCAAAGTGTTCAAGGTCGTGGTCGTCGCCCCCAAACTCAAACAGATGCTCCCCCAGGATTTTCCCTTGAAGAGATTGAAGCCCTTCACCGTGAAAAACGTCAACGAGTGGAGGAAACTCAAGAAAGACCCCCTACATCCTCCTCATCACCTGCTCCCCTCTGGGCTCCTCCATTCTCACACGGGAGCCGAGCTATCACTGCTCGGGACAGTGTTGAGTCAGAAGGCACTGCCCTTGCCCTGTCTCAAGCTTTTCTACTGCCAGGAGATATGCAAAAGGAGGTGGCAAGCTCGCCTGACAACCTTCTAAGCTCATTCATGTCTCATAATGCCAAGGTAAAGTGTCGCTTTTGTAAACCATAGCATACCGTAGCATTTGGTATTCATGTTTAACTGTTTTTGAACGTTCCAGGTGATGCAAAAAATGGTGGCTATGGCTCAAAAGCTTAGCCAATCTGAGCCTCAACGTGTCAAGCTTGTGAGTGAGAACACCAAGCTTCAACGTACCATCATCAGGCTCGAGAAAGAAAGGAACCAAGCCTTGGCAGTGGCAGATGGTTTAAAGGGACAACTGAAGGGGGCAGAGGACAGTCTTGCTCAAACTTTGAAGGAGCTTGAGACGAGCCAGAATGAAACCAAAGCTGCTTTTGAGAAGGGATACAACGAAGGGATCAAGGTTGCCACCGAAAGCTACACAAGCCAAATGCCTGGGATACAAGACCAAGTCTGGGTGGCCTCTTGGACAGCTTGCCTTGCCAAAGCCGAGATTCCTGAATCATCTCCTCTCTGGACCAACATTGAATTGCCCAGTGCTGCTAGTCAAGAGGAGGATATTGCAGAGGAGATGATTGATGAACAGGTGGTGAACGTGTCGGCTGAGCAACCTGTTTCTGAAGTGGAGCCTAGAATTGACATGACCAACCCTAGCCAGAAGGAAGCCAGTGGTGATCCTATTGAAGATGAAAATCCCACAGAAGAGCTGGCTGCTCCAGTAGTTCCTACAATTACTCCTGCAGCTGTCCAAGATCTCACAGAAGATGAATGAGCTCTGTCTCTCTGTACATCTGTTTTTGAATTACTCCTGTCAAGATACCTTGTCCACATGTTTCTGTCATGGATGTTTTAAGATGTTTAAGTATTTCGTACTTATCGTTTAAAGTTTAAAAATTTCACGTACTTTTATGCATATATTCGTATGCTTCCAGATTTGTGCATATTTTCGTATGCTGTGGACTGTTGGTGCATATACTCGTTATGCTTTTATGCATGTATTCGTATGCACCTGTAAGGGTTCTCGTACTTTGAATATCTCGTGGCTAACATAAACTTGTTTAAAGTTTATGCATATCTGTCCAAGTTTCTCGTACTTCAATTTCATACAATTGTTTCTCGTACCTAGAACAATTCTCAAGTATTTCGTACTTGCGTTCTAACAAGTGTCACGCACTTTAAGTCTCACGTACTTAGAACAATTCTCAAGTATTTCGTACTTGCGTTCTAGCAAGTATTTCGAACTTGTGTTCAAGTGTCACGTACCTAAGTATATATCCTATACCCTGCTCCCCAATACGAATGAGGGAAACCAATGTCGTGATTCGTATTTAAAACAATTACCAAGAAAACAGCAGTTTAGAAAAAACGTAACTTCATTCATAAACTGTAAAACCCAAGAGGGCGTTACTCGTATCCTTTGTAAAAATAACAAAACTAGAACACAAGAGAGTTTTATTCGTAACTCCCACACAATCACGATGTGCATAAAGAAAAATTATATAAAAAACTTTCTTAGATTTTGGACATTCCAAGGTCTTGGCACTGGGTTCCCATCCAAGTCTGCCAATCGATAAGCCCCAAAGCCTGCGATTTCTGTAACTCGATATGGGCCCTCCCAATTTGCCCCTAGCTTTCCCTCATTAGCCACTTTAGTGTTGCCGAGCACTTTTCGTAGCACAAGGTCTCCAACACCAAATTCTCGTGGGTGTACATTCTTGTTATAACCTTTGATGAGCTGCTCTTGGTATGAGGCCAAGTGCACCAAGGCCCGTTCTCGTTGTTCCTCGGCTAAGTCTAGCTCAATCTCCAAGGCTCTGTTATTTCCTCCACTTTCAACCAAAGTGGTCCTGTTGGTCGGCAGACCTATTTCTAATGGAATAACAGCCTCTGTTCCATATGCTAATGAATAGGGGGTCTCTCCCGTAGACCTCCTAGGCGTTGTTCGGTATGCCCATAGAACCAACGGCAATTCATCGGGCCATTTCCCCTTTGCTTTATCCAAACGTTTCTTAATCCCATCAAGGATTGTTTTGTTTGAAGCCTCTGCTTGTCCGTTGCTTTGAGGGTAAGCTGGAGTCGAATAATAATTTCTTATCCCATACTGGGCACAGAAAGTTTTGAATTTCTTCTGAAATTGCGACCCATTGTCTGTAATCAACGAATAAGGTACCCCAAAGCGAGTTATGATGCTTTTCCACACGAACCTTTCTATCATAGGTTCAGTGATCTTGGCCAATGGCTCAGCCTCAATCCACTTAGTGAAGTAATCTGTTGCAACTAGTAGGAATTTTCGATTCCCAGTTGCCTTGTGTAATGGACCCACTATGTCCATTCCCCATTGAGCGAACGGCCAGGGACTTATCCGTGGCACCAGGTCCTCGGCCGGTGTTCGAATCATTGGTGAAAATTTCTCACACTTCTCACAAATTTTTACGTACACCTTAGCATCTTCTTGCATGTACGGCCACCAATACCCTTGGGTGATTGCTCGGTGGGCAATGGACCGACCACCAGCATGGCTTCCACAGGTTCCCTCGTGAATTTCGTGGAGGAACTTTTGCACCATCTCAGGATGCACACAAAGCAAGTAGGGTCCTGTAAAAGACTTCCTGTATAGTTTTCCCTCTGGGGATAACCAGAACCGAGCAGATTTGGTCCTGATTTTATGTGCCTCCTTTTTGTCCAAAGGGAGTACTTCATCTCGTAAAAACTCCACTATTGGGTCCATCCAACTTGGTCCTTGGTTCACGTCCAAGACCATCTCCACACTTCTACCAATGCTCGGCTCAGTCAGATACTCCACGGCTATTTTTCTTTTAAATTCAGATGGTACGGCCGCGGCTAACCATGCCAATGAATCTGCATGAGCATTCTTTCCAGAACTTATCTGCTCAATATACACCCTCTCGAAGGTATCGAGCAGATCTCTGGTCGCCTGTACATATGCTGCCATCTTCTCGCTTCGGGTTTCATATTGCCCGGACAGTTGATGGACTACAAGCTGTGAATCACAATATACCCTAACATGTTCGGCTCTTAGGGTTTTTGCACTTCTCAAACCAGCTAAAATTGCCTCGTACTCCGCCACGTTATTGGATGCATTGAACCCAAGGCGAACTGATAATTCCAACATTGATCCTTCAGGGGGATAAAGTACTATGCCTATCCCTGATCCGGTATTGCAAGCTGACCCGTCAACGAACAGCTTCCATTCCAGGGGATCTTGTTCGGCTAATGCCTGGTTCTTCGTTACGGGAGACTTTGCTTCACACTCCTTTCTCGTAGGAGGCAAAGGTGCAACCGCCGGTGAGAACTCTGCCATAAAATCTGCCAACACCTGGCCTTTGATTGCTGTGCGCGGCTGATAGTCGATGTCATATTGGCTCAACTCAACGGACCAAGTCGAAATCCTTCCCGAGAAATCTGCTTTTCGGAGCAATGATTTTAATGGGAACTCGGTGTAGACCACAACTTTATGGCTCTGGAAATAATGCGGCAACTTTCTAGTTGCTGTCCTTAGTGCTAGGACCAATTTCTCGAGGGGCAAATACCTTGTTTCGGCATCTAACAAAGTTTTGCTCACATAATAGACTGGGATTTGCTCGGATCCCTTATCTCTTAAAAGTACTGCACTTACGGCATGCTCAGAAACAGCTAAATATAAAATCAGAGACTCACCTGTTTCTGGAGTCGAAAGAAGGGGAGGAGAGGCCAAATATCCCTTTAGATCCTGAAAGGCTTGTTCACATTCTGCTCCCCATTCGAACCCTTCCCTTTTCTTCAATAGCTGAAAGAAAGGTCTGCACTTGTCACTTGATCGGCTAATGAATCGATTAAGAGCTGCTGCCATCCCAGTTAATCGTTGGACTTCTTTCGTTGTCCGAGGACTTTCCAGATTTTGTAAGGCCTTTATCTGGTCTGGATTCGCCTCTATTCCCCTTAGAGTTACAAGATGGCCCAAAAACTTTCCAGAGCCGACTCCAAACGCACACTTCGAGGCGTTGAGTTTCAACTTGTATTTCCTCAAAATCTCAAAAGCTTCTCTCAAGTCTGCAATATGGCTTTGCCCAGATTTACTTTTTGCCACCATGTCATCTATGTAAACCTCCATAGTTTTGCCGAGCAATTTTCTGAACATGATGGTCGCCAATCTCTGATACGTTGCCCCTGCATTCTTCAATCCAAAAGGCATGACATTATAACAGTACAACCCTCGTGGTGTAATAAAAGACGTTTTCTCCTGATCTGGCCTAAACATGGCAATTTGATGGTATCCTCGATATGCATCGAGAAAACTCATCCGTCCATATCCTGCTGTTGCATCAACCAACTGGTCAATCCTTGGAAGAGGAAAACTGTCCTTAGGGCACGCCTTGTTTAAATCTGTGAAGTCAACACATACGCGCCATTTTCCATTCTTTTTCTTGACGACAACAGTATTTGATAGCCATTCTGGATAATAAACTTCCCTTATTGCCTTAGCTTCCAACAAGTGATCCACTTCTTCAATTACAGCGTCAACGTGCTGTACGGCTGCCCTTCGTTTCTTTTGAATGACCGGTTTATGCTGTGGATCTATGTTCAAATGATGGCAGATAACATCTACATTCACCCCAGGCATCTCCTCTGGTGTCCAAGCAAATACATCAACATAAGTTTTCAAGAAACTAATCAGTTCGTTCTCTTCCTCTTCTGGCAATGATTCCCCAATTAGAAAATACCTATCTGGATCAGTCTTTTTGATCAGTGTTTTCTTCAAATCCTCAACCACCCTTTCGGTTGGGTCTTTTCCAATATCCTCAATGGTCGGCAGATCCGGAATTTCCACAGTATTAACATGGTGGGCATTTTGGACTCTTTTTATGATGGTTACCAAACATTGTTGAGCTACCTTTTGGTTACCTTTAATGTGCTCAATCCCATTAGACCCTGGGAACTTTACCATCTGATGGAAAGTTGAAGAGACTGCCCTCATTTTGTGCAACCATGTTCTCCCTATAATCACGTTATAGGAAGACGGTACATCCACCACTAAGAAGTCGGTTCGTAGCACCACTGTCCCAGCCCGAACAGGCAGAGTTACCTTGCCTAAGGGCCAAACTGCTCCTGCTCCAAATCCGACCAATGGAGTCACTGATTGTACCAAATCTTCTTGTGTGAGCCCTAGTTTCTTAAATGCATCATAGTATAGCACTTCGGTGCAACTCCCTGAATCCACCAGGATTCTTTCCATATCATATTCCCCAACTCGTAGGGTTATGACCAAAGCATCATTGTGAGGTACCTGGACTCCTCCGAGATCTTCATCAGTAAAAACTATGCCCTCGTTACTTGCCCTTTCGTTGCGCCCTCTTTTCTTTCCCAACTGCATTACATGTTGGTCATGTTTCACTTGTCTCTGAAGCAATCTCACCTCATTTCTCGTATAAGGTTCGGCTAATCCATGTATCATATGGATTACCCCTTTTGGAATCTGTTCGTAATCCAATTCCATTGCCTTGTCTTTATCCTTGGAATCCTCTTGGATAAACTCTTTAAGGTAACCTCGTGAGACCAAATCATCAAGATGTCGTTTAAACATCTCACAGTCCTCTGTCATGTGACCTCAATCCTTGTGGTAACTGCAGTGCTGATTCGTAGCATGTTTTGCATCTTTATTCCCACCAAGAGTTGGGGGCCATTTGAAATATGGTTGATTCTTTATTCGATAAAGAATCCTGTAAATGGGCTCTTTCCAAACCGTGTTTATTGAAAAGAATGACTTGGGATCCGGGGCTTGCTTATCCTTGTATTGCTCTTTCTTTGCCTGCCCATAATCTTTCCTTTCACGATAAGTTTTGGGCTCTGGCTTGTCAGCTTTCTTTATAGGCCCCTTCACTTGCCCGGCGGCCAACTTTCCATCCTCTCGTAGGATGTCATCCTCGTTCCTGGCGTGCTGCTCAATCCTCTCCATTAATTTTGCCAATGTCTGCACGGGACTCATGTTTAGAGACTTACGCAGCTCCCCCCGAACAGGTAAACCCATTTTGAACGTGGCTATTGCGTACTCTTCACTACATCCTTCAATCTCGTTGAAGGTTTCCCAGTACTTCTTTGCATAAATCCTGATCGGCTCGTCCTCTCCTTGTTTCATAAAAGAAAGACTCTCAAAGGTTTTGGGAGCTTTTCTGCTCGTCAGGAACCGTGCAGTGAATTCCTCGGCCAACTGCACCCATGTTCGGATGGAGCGTGAGCCCAATTTGTGGAACCAGGACAGAGCAACCTTCCCCAAACTCGACGGGAACATCTTGCACATGATTGCATCATCCCCTTCATGCATGAACATCGCTTGCTGGTAATGCTGTATATGGGCCACGGGATCAGCATATGTCTCGTAGAGGATGAATGTCCCGTGCTTTACCCTGGTCGGCAATCTAGCCTCCTGTAACTTTTTTGCAAAAGGGGAGGATGCTATATTCTGCAGTGCTTTCCGTGCTGCTTCCCGTGCAGTCATGGCTTCATCCTCCGGTCCTCTCTTAGACCTAATTCGTTCCCAATCGGAATCAGGTCTCTCGTACCTGTCCCTATGATGTTTTCTACTCCCTTCTTCTTCGGGGGTAGAACTCCGACCTCTGCTTCTCCTCTTTCTTGGAGATACCCTCCTTCGCTCGGGTGTTCGGATCCTGCTCCTTCCTTTTCGTGGAGAAGTTTTGTGTCGCCTCGGGGTCAGACTTCTGCTTCTGCT
Source organism: Rhododendron vialii (assembly GCF_030253575.1). NCBI lineage: Eukaryota > Viridiplantae > Streptophyta > Magnoliopsida > Ericales > Ericaceae > Rhododendron > Rhododendron vialii. Next base: position 1,918,593 of record NC_080559.1, on the reverse strand, counting down.
CCTCCTTCCTCGTGAAGGAGCCTTTCGATACTGCACCAAAGCGTATTCACTGCCTCTAGAATTTCTTCGAGATAGTCCAGAGTCTTCCGGATGTTCTCTGATTCTTTCTAGTTCTCTAATTTCATGTTCTCGTTTTTTGATTAAACGAGCATATTCCTCAATTTCTTGTCTCTTTTTATCAAGAACGTCTTCGCTACGGTATACACTTCTGGAGTGTGCAATCGATTCATCCCCTCGATGGGATTTAGTCCTTCTAGTGGACTTCGATGCCGTCTCTCCATCTCTATTTCTGGAGTTGCCGTGGGTAGTAAGGGGCTGGCCCTTACTCGTGGTCCTTTTGTGTCCTCCTTCGGGCTTTCTCGGAGCCCCGGGTGGTGACTTATCCCCTCCTCCAACTAACACATCCTTTGGGTCGTGTGGCGTTGCTGGCTCTACTTCCACCATGGTCGTATTTCAAAGGGAACTCTTTCGTTTCCCACAGACGGCGCCAATTGTAGGTGGATAAATTCAAGTAGTGCTCCGAACAGCACTAGAATGCAGCGGCTTCACGTGCCTCTTGAATGTAACCCTAATTTTGTCAATGAAACCCTTGTCCTGCAAAACAGACAAGGAGTGAGCGCACCTTTGCCTCTCGTGGCAAAGGCCCTCCGATGCGTTTGTTAGTATCACGTACTAGCAATCAAACCCTAATTATCAGTAGGAAAGCAATAAGAATGCTGTATATTGCGTACCTTTTACCTTTAGGTTTACCTCTTATTTATAGATTTGCGTATGCTTGCTGGCCAAGCATCCGTGTTGCCCTAGGATTCCTAACTCGTATAGGAATCCCAGGATCTCTTGGATTCTCGTTCCCTTATCAGTTTATTTCCTTAATCCTTATAGGACTCTTTCCATAACAAGCCGAACATCCCATACTCGTTGGGTATCTTTCTTAGATCCTATATTCTTGGGATCTTATCCCGTAACGGAATACCAGTGATTCTGGACACTCCCAGAATGTTCCCTCTAATAGGACTTCTCTCTTTGTTCGGCCATCTCATGGCCGAACAGATGGCCTGGACCAGTTACTTCACATGTAACTGGTCCTTAAGAAACAATGGAGACCATATGCTTCTTAAGGAGCTCTCCTCCTATTCGGCTCTCTTGCCGAACAAGTCTCTTTGAACAGTGGCATCTCATGCCATTAAATTGTATTCGGTCTAATAACATCTCGTGTTACTGTACCGAGAATTGTGCAACCTCTCTGTACCATTGACTTCTCGTGTCACTTGGTCCATAATGCGTTGACCTTTTCTTTGACCTTGCTCGGGCTCGTTTTGTACCTGTTCGGGAATACCTCCCTACACTTGCGTTCGACCACGCCATTTTGTTGTGGTGTGTGGGGGCAAGAAATCTGGTGGGCAATGCCATGTTGACGAAGATATAAGTGAAGGGCTTGCTAGTGAATTCACCACCTCCATCAGTTCAAACCCTTTTGATGCTGTGAACTGCTTGTATGGTGCGAGAAAATAGATTTTCCACCATTTTCTTGAACATGATGAAAATGGAAAGAACATCAGATTTCCGTACAAGAGGATAAATCCATACATAGCGAGTACAATCATCCACAATAGAGAGACAATAACGATAACCAGAATGTGATATAATCGGAGCAGGACCCCATAAATCCATATGTAAGAGATCAAGTGGGTTTTTAGCATTAAAATTCCGAGCCAAAAACGGTTGTCTACATGACTTGCCCAATGGGCAGATGTGACAAACTTTATTAGGATTAATCTTGCCGACAATAGGTAATTTAAATTTTTGATGTAGCACATGAAAAACTCCATGAGAGGGATGACCATGACGATCATGCCACACATCGTGATCCGTCTTTTCACCATAGAAGACTAAACGACCAGAAATAGATGGATTGGCATGGATATGATATAAGCCGGCGGAGCTACTGCCACGGAGAAGAATCTGTCCAGTCTTGTTGTCCTTCACACGAAAACCATTAGAATCCATCTCAAAATAACAGTTATTATCATGAGAAAAATGTCAGATGGATAAGAGATTTTTTCTAATGGCTGGTACACACAAAACTCCATTTAGTGACAAAATAGGCAATTGTGATCCATTTCCGATTATAATAGAATCAGTACCTGAATATGGTTCAGCATTTGAGAGATTAGAAGTGGATGAGGTCATGTGATGTGTTGCTCCAGAATCCAAGCACCAATTTGGATTAGAAAGATCAAAAGTAGACAAGTTTCCACTAGTTGTAGACTCGGCCGCATAAGCAAAGTTCCCACGGTCGGGGCAAACTTTGGCAATATGACCTTGCTGGTTATAGATTTGGCAGAGCAGAGAGAAATGGAATGGAGGGCGATAAGTTGGAGTAGGTAGAAGTGGAGGACGATTATCGGGCGTGAAAGGTGTAGAAGGTGGACGCCGATTATCTCCAGAGTGATACCTGTTGCCCCCTCTTCCACTACGCCCCCCACGATCTCCGTTATTGTTATGTGGAAATTTTGGTGCGGCTGGTTATTGTTATGACGGGAATTTTGGACCAGCTTATGGGCAAAAGACTGCTGATTTTGGGGAAGGCGAGTAGTAGCAAGGGTGGCTCCAGTGGATAAAGATAGAGATGTCATCCTTTTAAGAAGGTGTTCCTCTTGAAGAAGAAGATCATAGAAGTCGTCAAAGGTATTTATGGGGCGAAGATGGAGAGACGTGATGAACTCCTTGTATTCACCACCAAGAGCATCAATGATATAGTCAATAAGTTCAGAATCTGCGATGGGTGATCCTGCCGCAGCAAGAGAGTCAGCGATAGATTTGGCTTGTAGTAGGAAATCTCCAATAGGTTTCTCCGCATCCATCTTTAAATTGCGGATTCTATCACGGAGAGTACAGATATGAATTTTGGATAGAGGAGAAAGCCTCTTTTCCAGAAGGGTCCATGCTTGATAAGCCATTGAGCAAGAGAGGAGCAGCGTTTGAATCGAGGGAGAAGACGTGGCTTTAATCCAACTAAGAACGAGTTTGTCCTTAGAGTACGCTGGATTTATAGAACCATCTTCAAGTCTCTTGAGAGGAGCAGTTGTTTGGCTAGAAACAACATCCTTGAGATTGTGTAAATCCAATATATCCTCAAACTGTGAACGCCAGCACAAATAGTTATTTCGGTCCATTTAAGTGTTGAAGTGATGAGATATGTTAAAGGAGATAGGGAAAAACAAGGTAAAAGAAATGAAAGACCCTTATTATGGGTACTCCGTACATTAGTCTATATATAGTTGATTACATGAGCTAATTACAAGGAATGAATATCACTAATTGGTACAAATTGTGAAGCAAATCATGAGATTATGATTGGGGAATCATGGGACTATGATTGAAGGAATCACAGGATTATGTTTGACTTTCTTTATCCTTAACTACCCCAAATTTATTGAAAGTTCTCTGCAACCAAGTCTGATCCCTTTCCTCTGGAATGTTGTCCACAAATAGGATGAATCTCTCCGTTATCTCTAACTCCATGTTCTTCGATAACCTTACAACTTGGCTTCTGTGACTGTTGATCACTAGTATCCAGCCACCCCCCTTTCTCACACTCTCTCTCTAGACATCTTTTTTCTCTCCGTTTTTTGTTGTCTTAATTTTGGTCAATATTGCTATATTTTTCTTGTTTCTCCTATCAAGACAAAATATCTGAGGTACTAAATTTTGTGCAATCTCCAAGCATCGTGCACAAGTGTACTAATATGCAACAGGAAACCTAATGTTGTGTTTTACTTTTGCTTCTTTCAACAGTAGTTTGCGCTGGAAGTTACGGGCGCGTTCAGGTTGCTGGGGAGGCATGCAAGACTGCGTTGGAGTAGCCTCCTGCATCCAAATGCAACATTTTTTGTTCCATTTAATAAGTTGAAGACGCATCTAATGATGATACTTTCTCTATTTGGACTTGGGCAAGCCCTTACCATTACCTATGCGGAGCTGGTCAGAACCATGGTAGTCCTCATGCTGAGAGAGAGCAGTGAGATCTGTTAAGGAAATGAATCTCACATTGCTTGGGAGTGAAATAGGTGATCACTTAATAACATCTGGGACCTCTCCACTCATTGCCAATTGACTTTGAGAGGGATATAAAATTTCTATATGATATCAGAGCCAATTGACAATGAGTGGAGAGGTCTCAGATGTTATTAAGTGATCACCCATTTCACTTCCAAGCAATGTGTGATTCATTTCCTTAACATCCCCTATCATGTGCAGCCACGTTTGTGGTCTGTCACGTGTGGCCACTTTTGGGTCCTATCATCGTGCAGTCTTTTTGCCGGTATATTATCGTGGGGTGTGGATTGTGAGTTTTTAAAATATGGGGTGGAACGGGCCCCGCTCTGATACCATGTAGAAACTTTATATCCCTTTCAAAGCCAATTGACAATGAGTGGAGAGGTCCCAGATGTTATTAAGTAATTACTCATTCCACTTCCAAGTAATGTGGAATTCATTTCCTTAACAAGATTTGGGGTGGCATGATGGGTAGCACCAGTGTCGGGGAAGCAGTCCAAGGCCGAAGCCGCGGAGTTATGATAAGCGGCAAGATTGGCAGAGGGTGCATGGGCATGGTTATAGCGCTGAGAACAGAAGACAGCTGGTGTGATTGAGCCCATTGCATAGCTGACAACGTTGGCGATTGTCAGACATGGGATAGTGGGTTCACCACGATATATAGGACCGATTGTCACCGCCTGCAAAAGAGCGACGAGCACCACGAGAGTCACCATTGTTACGAGAACTTAGGGTTGGCCCTAGGCATAGGCCCACCAGACAATCGCCTAGGGCTTCTCTTTTTGGACCAAATAATTGGGCCCCCAAAAACTAGTATATAATAAATATTATGTATGTGAATTATTTTGCAAGTAGGCTTATGTAGCATAGTGGTGAGGCGCGCATATGATAAGTGCAGCAGCGCGAGTTCAAGTCCTGGTGCCTTTGGTTTTTATCACAAAGTTTTCGAACTTCTATACAAAAAAATTGGTTTTGAAATGGTTCTTTAGAGTCTCGAACTCCTGGCCTGTGAATCTAAATGCTGGTATGAGCACTTTGCCACTAAGCTACATGCGTACCCTTGTTTTTCAAACCCTGCCTAGGGCCTTGAAAATCTACATGCGTACCCTTGTTTTTCAAACCCTGCCTAGGGCCTTGAAAATCCCAGGACCGGGCCTGTGAGAACCATTGGTTCAGCTTAGATGACGGCCACGACCATTGGGTCAACCACGGCCATTCCAACCAGAAGATGAGCTATGCTGGGCAACATTTGCTTGGGGAATTGGATCAGCAGGTGCAGAGATTTTGACGGAGGAAATATCATCCGAATGAATGAACTCATGGCTGAGCAAGAGACTGTTTACTCCGGAAGGAAATATCAGTGGGTCGAGCGGCTAGGGTAGTAACAAGATCTCGAAAACCACTGTTGAGACCCTTAAAAACATAGATGTTGAAGTCGGCAAGAGAGGGGGGGTGGCGAACAGCTGTGAGCTCATCAGAAAGGGCCTTAGCTCTGTGTAAAAACTGAGCAACATGCAGTTTGTGTTGGGGTGCTTGGTTATATTTTGAAGTAAATTGGACAAGAGAGTGGGAAAGGATGAGTGAGAGATGTTATAAGGAGGAGTTGTGAAAGGCTTTTAGTAGATTTTCATTACACAAAATGAGTACAACAAGGCTCTATTTATAGAGCACTTCTACCAACCTACACTTCTCTAGAATTGTCTAGAGATAAGCACATGTGCTTAATTTCATGAAAGATCTCCCATCTTCTAGAATCATCTAATTCTACCCATACAATTATTACTTCTACACACTTCTAATACAATTATTACTTCCACACACTTCTAATTATTTTTAACTTAGACACTTATTCTACATTATTCTAGAAGATTACAAATTACATTTTTTTAACACTCCTCCTTAATTTGTAATCTTCATGATCTCTTGAAATTGAGAGAATTTATCTGCTGCCACTGCTTTGGTCATTATGTCAGCTAGCTGCTCCTTCGTGTTGATGAACTCAAGCTGAATTTCTCCTTTCTGCACTAAGTCTCTGATAAAGTGATGTCGGAGCTCAATGTGCTTTATCCTGCCATGAAAGACTGGATTTTTGCTCATTGCTATGGCTGACATATTATCGCAGTAGATGACTGCAGGGCCTTCTTCTTTATGCTCCATATCAGAAAGTATTCTTCTGAGCCATACAGCTTCACATGCTGCATCTGTTGCTGCAATATATTCTGCTTCTGCTGAGGACAAGGCAATTGTCTTTTGTTTTTTGGAATTCCAAGATATAATTTTAGTTCCCAAGCAAAATACTTGGCCAGATGTGCTCTTTCGATCGTCAATTGATCCGGCCCAATCACTATCGGTGTAGCCAATAAGCTTGCAGTCATTCTCTTTTGTATACTTGATGCCAAATTTCTTCGTCCCTTGGAGATAACGGAGGATCCGCTTGGTTGCTGCATAGTGTAGCTTGCTCGGCTCGTGCATAAATCTCGAGATAAGATTTACAGAATACACAATATCAGGCCTTGTATGAGTGAGATAGTTTAGCGATCCAACCAATCTTCGATAGGCCGTAGCATCGACCTTCTCCGCTCCATCATTTAATTGCAACTTCTCATTTAAAGAGAGGGGTGTAGAGACTGGTTTACAGTCGCTCATGCGGAATTTCTTTAATAAGTCTTCAAGATATTTTTCTTGAGAGATAAAAATCTCTCCTTTAGACTGCCTTACTTGAATGCCGAGAAAATATCTCATAAGGCCTAAATCTGTCATCTCATATTCCTTCATCATAGCATTTTTAAATTCATCGAGCATTGCTACATTGGTGCCTGTGTAGATTAAATCATCAACATAAAGGCAAACAATGAGAAAATCTTGCGTACCTCCTTTTTTGACATATAAGGATGGTTCACTTTGGCTTCTTTGAAATCCGCTTTGACAGAAGTACTTGTCAATATTGCTATTCCAAGCTCGCGGTGCTTGCTTCAAGCCGTAGAGGGCCTTCCGAAGTCGATACACTTTGCCTTCTTTTCCTTTGACTGTATAGCCTTGTGGTTGCTCCACGTAAACCTCTTCTTTGTCCGTTCATGCCTCCTCCTCGAGATGAGCCCTTCTCTTGATCTTCTTGATTCTTTCCTCCAAAATTGATTTTGCTTTGAAATGCTTGCTCCAATGATTGATTTGTGAACCTGCTCATTCTTTGTTCATGGGCCTCGAGAGAACTCATTAGTTCATGTCGAGTAAGTTTAGACAAATCCTTGGATTCTTCAATAGCGGCTACAACATGTTCAAACTTTGGAGGCAAACTCCTAAGAACCTTTTCAACGATTCTTTTATCCGGAAGGGTATCTCCATAACTTCGAATTTGATTGATAATTCCAGCAACTCGGGAAAAGAACGTTTGAACGGATTCATTTTCCTTCATTGCTAGATTATCAAAGTCTCTCCAAAGTGTTTGAAGTTTAATGGAGATAACCCTATCATAACCTTGATATTCAATTTTTAATGTCTCCCATGCTTCTTTTGAAGTTTTTGCACCCATAATTCGTGGAAAGATAGATTTGCTTACCCCACGTTGAATGTTGAGGAGGGCCAAAGCATCTCTCTTCTTGTTCTCCTTGAATTTCTTCTTCCTTGCTTCCGTCCAAGTTGCTTCTTCTTCGGCATTTGCCGGTGCCTCGTATCCGCTTTCAACAAGATCCCACAATTCTTGTGAGACAAATAAAGTATGCATTTGGATGCTCCAATAGTCATAGTTCTCTCCCTCAAATATAGGGATGAGATTTTGTGCATAGTTGAAAGTGGAAGAGTTGGTCTCCATGGTGGATGAAACAAGGACAAGGATGGATCGGTTAAGCCTGCTTTGATACCAAAATTGTTGGGGTGCTTGGTTATATTTTGAAGTAAATTGGACAAGAGAGTGGGAAAGGATGAGTGAGAGATGTTATAAGGAGGAGTTGTGAAAGGCTTTTAGTAGATTTTCATTACACAAAATGAGTACAACAAGGCTCTATTTATAGAGCACTTCTACCAACCTACACTTATCTAGAATTGTCTAGAGATAAGCACATGTGCTTAATTTCATGAAAGATCTCCCATCTTCTAGAATCATCTAATTCTACCCATACAATTATTACTTCTACACACTTCTAATACAATTATTACTTCCACACACTTCTAATTATTTTTAACTTAGACACTTATTCTACATTATTCTAGAAGATTACAAATTACATTTTTTTAACAGTTTGATGGCCTTGCTTGATGTTTTGAAGCCGCATGTAAGTTGGAGAATACGAGTATTGGAAGCTGACGCAAGGGAGGACTCAAGTACAGTCCACAACTCTTGAGACGTAGTGACACCAACTGCCAAGGGCAGTGTTTCTTCAGAAAGAGGAGATGAGAAGGCTCATCAAGAGTTGATCTTGATCAACCCAAAGTGCTGCCTCTGGATTCGGAATGGTTGCATTATTCTCAGTGATAGTTTTTGGTGGGCAGGGATAAGAACCATCCACAAAGCCAAGAAGATGTTGGCCTCGTAGATATGGAAGGATTTGGGTCTTCCAATACAAGTAATTGGTGTTAGTGAGTTTCAAAGAGAGATAGTGGTGGGCATTTGAGAAAGGAGTATGGGAGGGAAAAGAGGATGTTTTGTGGGCTGTGGGGTGGGAGGTCAATGAACAAGTAGAAGCAGAAGAAGAAACTTTGGAAGAGGCCATTGGATCTTTCCGCTTTGATACCAAGTTGAAATACAATTTACGTAATTGGAATGAAGTAATCTTCACAATCAAAGCTGAGGATGTCTTGTATATTTATATTGTGCAAGTGATAGCTTTACAGATAAGAACAAACATTTGAATACAAACAAGAGGATGAGCTAGTCATCTGAGATGAGCTTTATCCTAATAGTAAGAAGGAGAATTTTCTAGTTTCCAAGTTTGTTTGTGTTTTAAGCTACAATCGCTTTTGTAGTTTCCAATTCGAGCTGGAACTCACATTGGAAACTTGTTTGTCCTTTGTATTCTCACATGTTTATGAACTTTTGTGAGGTTACTTCTTGGATGCTTGTGTCGTACTCCTTTTTTGTTGAGAAGGCAATAAGATGAATGTGTGATTTTCAGATTCACAACAATAGAGAAAGAAAGAAGAAATATCCACTTTCCACCCAATTAGGGGGATGGGGAGCTATGATATTGCACACGTGATGTGTAGTCAGTATCATTCCCATCCAATATTGTATATTGTATTTGAACTGTTCAATTTCTCCGTCTTGTTGAATAGGAGATTCGTGCAAATTCTAAGTTGATTGGATCTGTCGTATGAGCAAAACAAATTTACCTAATAGATCATTTTCAATATCATTCTAGTTGAGTATTTTTTCTTCAAGATGAACATCTTTACATGTCATAGCTATAGAAATCCGATCAACTTGGATCTTTCAGGTCACTTGATCGACGAGAAAAAAAAATTGAAAGATTCAAATCAAATAATCAGGCGCCTGATATTGGCTGCACAACAAAGGCTCTTTCTTCCCAATTAGGGAGGCAACATAGCCAAGACCATTGGGTATCGTACCTGCTAGTGAGGAGTAGGTGACAAAAGGGTAGGTTCCATTCGAAATCATGCCCAATTTAGTTCTAGTTGCCTGACCACCTTTCACAAGGCTTTGTTTATTTCACTGTAAATATTTTAATTTGACGGTTAAAAAATAAAGATTTACTCACCTCTTTTTCCGTGAAGTTATCATAAAACCAAAAGTGACAAAACTCGAAAGTTATTGAAATGAATGAAAACTTTGGAAAAAGAAAAAAAAAAGCTTAAGATGACTAATGCTTCAACACCAAGCCCAATGAGTAGAGTTGCAAGCATCCCAAGGTCCAACAACTAGATAACTTAATGGCCAATGTAAATTTAAGTTTAAGTTATGCATTGGTTAAATACCACAAACATTTTTTCATCTATTCATTTTTCTCACACACACTTTCAACTTTACAAGCGCCCAAATTAACTCTCCATCTATAAATGTTACCCAACTGGGAACTCTCCTGTTACATGACTGTTTCTTGCTAGGGCAAATATCACTAGTTTGAACATTTTTCAGACAAAATTGCCCTCGAACAACCCCCTCCCTCCCTCCTCTCTCTCTCTCACACACTCGGATAGAGAGTGGATTGAGGTTTTATGGACACTAGTACGTAATATATATGCATATTGTAGTGTACGAAGGCATTTTTTTTTATAAAAATTGCTCAAACCAGTGATATTTGTTCCACCAAAACACTAGTTGGGTAATGTTTATAGATGAGGGGGTCAGTTTGGCGTTTTTAAAATTGAGGGGTGTGTGTCAAAAGAGTGAATACAAGAGGGGGTGTCTGTGGAATACATTAGTTGATTCCAGATTCAGAGCAATGCCGATTGTACCCTCTTCAAATTCTACTAATTCACCTGACATTACTTCATCAAGACCATGAATACGAGCAATACCATCGCTTACTTTAAGCACAGTACCGGTATTTATAATTTTTACTTTTCTATTATATTGCTTAATACGTTGACGAATAGTATTACTAATTTCGTCTGCTCGAATGGTTCCCATGAGTCTTTCTTAATTCCTTTTTTTTCTTTGAAAAAAAAGTTAATGCCTTACGGTAGATAGAGTAGAAGACCTAATCGGTTATTTCTTTCATCTCCCCAAACATACCAATATTGGCACTGATGATACGTAAATGTAATTCGGTGTTCAAACAACTATTCAGAGTTCCTAGAGCTCCTTGTAAGGCTTGTTGGAAAACTCGTTGTCGGACTTGATTAATCGCCCTTTGTTGTTCAAAAAGAATGGTTTCATTTTTGTTATTTTAACCTTATGCTTGGGGATGTCTAAAAATTTCTATTTTTTAAATGTTTTGTACTTGCAAGTGGAGTGGAGTACAGTTGGTGCCTCCCTTATACTCACATGCACATGGACAGAGTTCGATTTCTATAAGCACCCATTGTCACTGCCCAAAAATGAAAAGTGACCGGTCGTAAACCATGAGGTTAACCCATGGAACACGCAACCTAAATAAATTAAAGTAACCAAAAATCAAATGACCACTTTTTGTTATTAATAAAGGAATCCAAATATCTGACAAATTGTTTTCAAAATGCGGAAGCGATGAATAAAACATTGAACTAAGATGAGACACCCTAAGGAGGTCCATCAAAAAAAATAATCTCCAAGCTACCACCAGAGCCCTTGCCTAACATCTCAACTTGCCTGAAAAATAAGTTGGATAAAAAACCGTCAGCTGACGAGCTCAGTGAATAACAAAATATGTATAATAAATAAAGTTGAAAGCGGAGATTAAAATAATTTACCATTAAACATAATTTGGCATACGAGGTGTCTAACAGAATAATAAATTAAACCAATGAAGCATATAATCGATAATCATTCTTAGTGGTGATCACAATATTATATCCATCAACAATGCGGAACCATAATCAAACAGTACTATGGCCAAAATAAGGGTAAATTTCTCTTATATCCCTTCGACTTTGACTAAAAATTTATTTTATTTTGGTCCTTCACCTTTCAATTTCGGCATAAAAATACTTCGACTTTTCAATTTTTTTCAATGTCATCCTTTAGGGATATATACATATATACACAAAAAATAAGGTGTTTGGATCAAGCACCCTACACACATCGGATGCCGTTGACTCCCGCCTTACCCCCTCATTTTTTTTTTATACTCCCTCCGTCCCTTTATTATGGTCCAGTATTCCATTTTGGGCTGTCCCTTAATAAGTGTCCATTTGGTAAAGTTAGTGGGTAAAAGTTGGTATATTGTCTATTTTGTCCCTAAAAGTAGATTCCATTTTGAAAAGTTAGTGAGTAAAAAGTGTAATGATGATGGGTAAGTAGGGAAAGTGGAGGAAAAAGTTGATGTGAAAGGTATAATGATGATGTTTTTTTAATAAGTTGGAGTTACGAAATAGGACATTTAAAAAGGGACGGAGGGAGTAGAATTTTTGGACAACTCAGATCGGCAGTACGGTGGCCAAAGATCGATGGCCGCAGGGCTCAAAGAAAATGAATTCCTTCTAAAGGATGACATTGAAAAAAATTGAAAAGTCGAAGTATTTTTATGCTGAAATTGAAAGGTGAATGACCAAAATGAATTTTTGGTCAAAGTCGAAAAGATATAAAAGAAATTTTCCCCTAAAATAAATATCTCAAGATTGGATCCAATATTGAACTTAGAGTCACCAGGGTCGGCAGACCATGGTACTTTTTCCTAAGATGATCCGGCGAAAGAAAGCCGTTGAGTATTAGGGTCACCAACACGAAGAGGCATAATTTCCCCAATAGCCAGGGTCACCTACACGAAGAGGTATAATTTCCCTGGACTTCCAAAAATAAACATTCCCATAAATATCCACCAAGTTCTCAACCCCAAGAAATAATAACAACTGATATTACCAAAAGTTCGTTGCATGCCAATTTAAGGATCCGGTTATAAATAATTATGCGTTTCCAAATATCAATTACAAATTTGAAGAGAATAATTTTAAGGAACATAGGTAAGTTTGAAAGTACGTAACATGCTTGACTACTCACCTAAATCCAAAAGTAATGTAACCGAATAATGTAAGCGAAATCAGGTTATCCTGGACAAAATAACAAAACACAGGAATTACCAACTAATAAATACAGAATTGTAGGTGGATAAATTCAAGTAGTGCTCTGAACAGCACTGGAATGCAGCGGCTTCACGTGCCTCTTGAACGTAACCCTAATTCGTCAGAGAAACCCTTATCCTGCAAAACAGACAAGGAGTGAGCGCACCTTTGCCTCTCGTGGCAAAGGCCCTCCGATGCCTTTGTTAGTATTTCGTACTAATGATCAAACCCTAATTATCAGTAGGAAAGCAATAAGAATGCAGTGTATTGCGTACCTTTCACCTCTAGGTTTACCTCATATTTATAGATTTATGGATGCTTGCTGTCCAAGCATCCATGTTGCCATAGGATTCCTAACTCGTATAGGAAACCCAGGATATCAAGGAGTCTCGTTTCCTTTATCAGTTTATGGAAAAGAGTCCTTTTAGGAATCTTTTCCTTTAAGAGCCGAACATCCCATATTCGTTGGGTATCTTTCTCAGATCCTATATTCTTGGGATCTTTATCCCTTTATGGGATATGACTACTCTGGAACCTTCCAGAATGTTCCCTCAAATAGTACTTCTCTCTCTGTTCGGCCATCTCATGGCCGAACAGATGGCCTGGACCAATTACCTCACGTGTTACTGGTCCTGAGGAAATAATTTGAACCATATCCTTTGTAAGGAGCTTTCCTCCTGTTCGGCTCTCTCTTGCCGAACAAGTTTCTATGAACAGTGGCATCTCATGTCACTTTTCTTGTATTTGGTCCTAATAACATCTCATGTTATTGTACCGAGAATCGTACAACCTCTCTGGACTATTGACTTCTCATATCAGTGGTCCACAGTGCGTTGACCCTCAGTTGACCATGCTCGGGCTCATTTTGCACCTGTTCGGGAATACCTCCCTACAATTGCTCCCCAGCTTTGCTCGTTTATATTTTACTCAGATGACGAGTAAAGCTTTTAAGCGAACAAATTCACTTTGTTTCTGCACCTTATTTCACATATTGGTGCAATATTTCACCACTTTACTTAAGAAAAAATCATCTTTTCTTGTGGCCGTCACAGGCTTTTAGCCCTAACCTTTACACGCGTCGATCATCGTATTGCGTTCCATTAAATACGGGCTGACGTGTTTATGGGAAAACGGAACGCTCAAACGGCGTCTGGTATGACGTTTCACGTACGCCACCCACTTTTGGGGTATTTTTGGGTTTTCGTCCCATTTTTCAAAACACCCCAATCTTCCCCTTAGACTCCCTCTGCAGAAGAAAAAACTGTTCAAGCGTTCGCCCGCCATTGAAGCTCTGTTCATCGTCTCAAGACCTCTCCTTTTAAGGATTCCATCGACTATTCTCGTAAGTCATCATTTCTTCTTCTTACAACTCCATTTCTCTAGTGGATTGTTTTCAACCGCAGTTTAGGGTTTCATTGTCCCCATTGTTTTACACTTCGTAGAATTCCAAAATCCTATCTGGTAATGGGTAGATTTCGTAGGCACTGTAGTACTCCTCAAGCCATGGCTAGTTTCAGATCTCGATATGGGATTCCTGACAACGTAGCTACTGTTTTGGCTCCTGAGGATGCCATTCGTGAAAGCTTCGATTTTGACACCCTTCATATTCCAGTAGTAGCCGTCGTTGAAGGCGGAGTTAGGTTTCCCCTAGCCCCTCTGCTCCGCCAAGTCTTAGCGTATTACAGGCTTTCGCCAATGCAGGTTTCTGCTAATTTCTTCAAGGTAGTTATGGGCATAAATACCTTAAACCAAATGTTAGGGACTTCGCTAGGCCTGTATGATATTCACCATCTATACAGTATTTCCAGAACTGGGGATGCCCTTACTTATTATCTAAAAAGTAGGGATTCTAGAAAAAAGCTAGTCCTTGAACTCCCTGACTCTGCTCGAGGGGATGACGACGACTTCCTGATTGTCACGGGCAACTTCGAACCCAGAGATGAGGACGGCCAAGTGATTGGTTTTCATGCCCCTCACATATTCGGGAGCCCACGTTAGTGCTTTTCCCTAATTTCATATGTGTTGTCCTTTTTCATAGGAAGAGCTTTTTCGTGCTTCTAATTTCGTTGTGCCTTTTGTTTTCAGCATCAAATATCAACCGTGGTTATAACATTATAACCCCTCAAGTTCACGTAGCTGATATCAGACGAGCACATGCATTCAACGGCGAAGGGACATACCTTGCAGGCCGAGCAAGAGCAGCCCAAGTACTTCTCAGCTACAAAGCTTCATATGGTGGGTTTATTGATCGGCGAACCCGAGCAGCTGATAATCCTGCAGTAGCTGGTCCTTCAAGACCAGTTCCCGAACAAGAAGAGAGGCGTTCCCAGACTCCTCCAATCTCTGACGAGCCTATCCCCCTTGCTGAGGAAGCTTCCAGTTCCACATCCAACTCGTCTTCCAGCGGCCGTACCTTCTCAACTTCAGAGATGAACCGGCCAATTGACTTGGGCAGCCTCCTCACCATTCCTGGTAGAGGTCGTGGTCGGGGCCAAAATGTTCAAGGTCGTGGTCGTCGCCTCCAAACTCAAACAGATGCTCCCCCTGGATTTTCCCTTGAAGAGATTGAAACCCTTCACCGTGAAAAACGTCAACGAGTGGAGGAAACTCAAGAAAGACCCCCTACATCCTCCTCATCTCCTGCTCCCCTCTGGGCTCCTCCATTCTCACACGGGAGCCGAGCTATCACTGTTCGGGACAGTGTTGAGTCAGAAGGCACTGCCCTTGCCTTGTCTCAAGCTTTTCTGCTGCCAGGAGATATGCAGAAGGAGGTGGCAAGCTCGCCTGACAACCTTCTAAGCTCATTCATGTCTCACAATGCCAAGGTAAAAAGTTCACTTTTGTAAATCATAGCATACCATAGCATTTGGTTTCCATGTTTAACTATTTTGATCGTTCCAGGTGATGCAAAAAATGGTGGCTATGGCTCAAAAGCTTAGCCAGTCTGAGCCTCAACGTGTCAAGCTTGCAAGTGAGAATACCAAGCTTCAACGTACCATCATTAGGCTCGAGAAAGAAAGGAACCAAGCCTTGGCAGTGGCAGATGGGCTAAAGGGACAACTGAAGGGGGCGGAGGACAGTCTTGCTCAAACTTTGAAGGAGCTTGAGACGACCCAGACTGAAGCCAAAGCTGCTTTTGAGAAAGGATATAATGAAGGAATCAAGATTGCCACGGAGAGCTATACTAGCCAAATGCCTGGGATACAAGACCAAGTCTGGGTGGCCTCTTGGACAGCTTGCCTTGCCAAGGCTGAGATTCCTGAATCATCTCCTCTATGGACCAACATTGAACTACCCAGTGCTGCTAGTCAAGAGGAGGATGTTGCTGAGGAGACAAATGATGAGCAGGAGGTGACCGTGTCTGCTGAGCAACCTGTGTCTGAAGTGGAGCCTCAAGTTAATATGACCAATCCTGGCCAAAAGGAAGTCAGTGATGGTCAACTTGGAGATGAAAATCCCATAGAAGAGCTGGCTGCTCCAGTAGCTCCTATAATTACTCCTGCAGCTGTCCAAGATCTCACAGAAGATGAATGAGCTCTGCCTTTCTTCACATCTGTTTTTGAATTATTCCTGTCAAGATACCTTGTCCACATGTTGCTGATATGGATGTTTTAAGATGTTTTAAGTATTTCGAACTTAATTCGTTTCACGTATTTAAAATTTTCACGTACTTTTATGCATATATGCGTATGCTTCCAAGTTTTACGTACTTCTCGTAGAGTTTAAGTTTCACGTACTTTAAACGTTTAAGTTTCACGTACTTATATGTTTGAAATTTACACAAGTATTTCGAACTTGTGTTGCAACTTTTAAGTGTCACGTACTTAGAACAATCTCTCAAGTATTTCGTACTTGTTCGTACTTGCGTTCTTTCAAGTGTCACGTACTTTAAAGTATCACGTACTTAGAACAATCTCTCAAGTATTTCGTACTTGTTTGAAGTTCACACAAGTGTTTCGAACTTGTGTTCAAGTATCACGTACTTAAAAGGATATCCTATACCCTGCTCCCCAATACGAATGAGGGAAACCAATGTCGTGATTTCGTATTCAAAACAAATACCAAGAAAACAGCAGTCTAGACAAAAAAAACGTAACTTCATTTATAAACTGTAAAACCCAAGAGGGCGTTACTCGTATCCCTTGTAAAAATAACAAAACTAGAACACAAGAGAGCTTTATTCGTAACTCCCACACAATCACGATGTGCATAAAGAAAAATTATATAAAAAACTTTCTTAGATTATGGACATTCCAAGGTCTTGGCACTGGGTTCCCATCCAAGTCTGCCAATCGATAAGCCCCAATGCCTGCGATTTCTGTAACTCGATATGGGCCTTCCCAATTTGCCCCCAGCTTTCCCTCATTAGCCACTTTAGTATTGCCGAGCACTTTTCGTAGCACAAGGTCTCCAACACCAAACTCTCGTGGGTGTACATTCTTGTTATAACCTTTGATGAGCTGCTCTTGGTATGAGGCCAAGTGCACCAAGGCCCGTTCTCGTCGTTCCTCGGCAAAGTCTAGCTCAATCTCCAAGGCTTTGTCATTTCCTCCACTTTCAACCAAAGTGGTCCTGTTGGTCGGCAGACCTATTTCTAATGGAATAACAGCCTCTGTTCCATATGCTAATGAATAGGGGGTCTCTCCCGTAGACCGCCTAGGCGTTGTTCGGTATGCCCATAGGACCAATGGCAATTCATCGGGCCATTTCCCCTTTGCTTT
Source organism: Rhododendron vialii (assembly GCF_030253575.1). Classification (NCBI taxonomy): domain Eukaryota; kingdom Viridiplantae; phylum Streptophyta; class Magnoliopsida; order Ericales; family Ericaceae; genus Rhododendron; species Rhododendron vialii. Next base: position 1,901,161 of record NC_080559.1, on the reverse strand, counting down.
ATCCAAACGTTTCTTAATCCCATCAAGGATTGTTTTGTTCGAAGCCTCTGCTTGTCCGTTGCTCTGAGGGTAAGCTGGAGTTGAATAATAATTTCTTATCCCATACTGGGCACAGAAAGTTTTGAATTTCCTCTGAAATTGCGATCCATTGTCTGTAATCAACGAATAGGGTACCCCAAAGCGAGTTATGATGCTTTTCCACACAAACCTTTCTATCATAGGTTCAGTAATCTTGGCCAACGGCTCAGCCTCAATCCATTTAGTGAAGTAATCTGTTGCAACTAATAGGAATTTTCGATTCCCAGTTGCTTTGTGTAGTGGACCCACTATGTCCATTCCCCATTGAGCAAACGGCCAAGGACTTGTCAGTGGCACCAGGTCCTCGGCTGGTGTTCGAATCATTGGTGAAAATTTCTGACACTTCTCACAAATTTTTACGTACACCTTAGCATCTTCTTGCATGTACGGCCACCAATACCCTTGGGTGATTGCTCGGTGGGCTATGGACCGACCACCAGCATGGCTTCCACAAGTCCCCTCGTGAATTTCGTGGAGGAACTTTTGCACCATCTCAGGATGCACACAAAGCAAGTAGGGTCCTGTAAAAGACTTCCTATATAGTTTTCCCTCTGGGGATAACCAGAACCGAGCAGATTTGGTCCTGATTTTATGTGCCTCCTTTTTGTCCAAAGGAAGTACTTCATCTCGTAAAAACTCCACTATTGGGTCCATCCAACTTGGTCCTTGGCTCACGTCCAAGACCATCTCTACACTTCTGCCAATGCTCGGCTCAGCCAAATATTCTACGGCTATTTTTCTTCTAAACTCAGATGGCACAGCTGCAGCTAACCATGCCAATGAATCTGCATGAGCATTCTTTCCAGAACTTATCTGTTCAATATACACTCTTTCGAAGGTATCGAGCAGATCTCTGGTCACCTGTACATATGCCGCCATCTTCTCGCTCCGGGTTTCATATTGCCCGGACAGTTGATGGACCACGAGCTGTGAGTCAGAATACACCCTAACTCGTTTAGCTTTTAGGATTTTTGCACTTCTCAAACCAGCTAAGAGTGCCTCATACTCTGCCACATTATTTGACGCACCGAACCCTAGCCGAACAGATAATTCTAACATTGACCCTTCAGGGGGCAAAAGCACAACTCCAATTCCTGAACCGGTGTTGCAAGCTGATCCATCAACAAACAGCTTCCATTCCAGGGGATCTTGTTCAGCTAATGCCTGTTTCTTCGTTACAGGAGACTTTGCTTCACACTCCTTTCTCGTAGGAGGCAGAGGTGCAACCGCAGGTGAGAACTCTGCCACAAAATCTGCCAACACCTGGCCTTTGATTGCTGTGCGCGGCTGATAGTCGATGTCATACTGGCTCAACTCAACGGACCAAGTTGAGATCCTTCCCGAGAAATCTGCCTTTCGGAGCAGTGATTTTAATGGGAACTCAGTGTAGACCACAACTTTATGGCTCTGGAAATAATGTGGCAATTTTCTAGTTGCTGTCTTTAGTGCTAGGACCAGTTTCTCGAGGGGCAAATACCTTGTTTCGGCATCTAACAAAGTTTTGCTCACATAATAAACTGGGATTTGCTCGGATCCCTTATCTCTTAAAAGTACTGCACTTACAGCATGCTCAGAAACAGCTAAGTATAAAATCAGAGACTCACCTGTTTCTGGAGTCGAAAGAAGGGGAGGAGAGGCCAAATATCCCTTTAGATCCTGAAAGGCTTGTTCACATTCTGCTCCCCATTCGAACCCTTCCCTTTTCTTCAATAACTGAAAGAAAGGTCTGCACTTGTCACTTGATCGGCTAATAAATCGATTAAGAGCTGCTGCCATCCCTGTTAATCGTTGGACTTCTTTCGTTGTCCGAGGGCTTTCCAGATTCTGTAAGGCTTTTATCTGGTCGGGATTTGCCTCTATTCCCCTTAGAGTTACAAGATGGCCCAAAAACTTTCCAGAGCCGACTCCAAACGCACACTTCGAGGCGTTGAGTTTCAACTTGTATTTCCTCAAAATCTCGAAAGCTTCTCTCAAATCTGCTATATGGCCTTGCCCAGATTTACTCTTTACCACCATGTCATCTATGTAAACCTCCATAGTTTTGCCGAGCAATTTTCTAAACATGATGGTCGCCAGTCTCTGATACGTTGCCCCTGCATTCTTCAATCCAAAAGGCATGACATTATAACAGTACAACCCTCGTGGTGTAATGAAAGACGTCTTCTCCTGATCTGGCCCAAACATTGCAATTTGATGGTATCCTCGATATGCATCGAGAAAACTCATCCGTCCATATCCCGCCGTTGCATCAACCAACTGGTCAATCCTTGGAAGAGGAAAACTGTCTTTAGGACACGCCTTGTTTAAATCTGTGAAGTCGACACATACGCGCCATTTTCCGTTCTTTTTCTTGACGACAACAGTATTCGATAGCCATTCTGGATAATAAACTTCCCTTATTGCCTTGGCTTCCAACAAGTGATCCACTTCTTCGATTACAGCGTCAACGTGCTGTACGGCTGCCCTTCGTTTCTTTTGAATGACCGGTTTGTGCTGTGGATCTATATTCAAGTGATGGCAAATAACATCTGCATTTACCCCAGGCATCTCCTCTGGTGTCCAAGCAAATACATCGACATAAGTTTTCAAGAAACTTATTAATTCATTTTCTTCCCTTTCTGGCAACGATTCCCCAATTAGAAAATACTTATCTGGATCAGTCTCGTTGATCAGTGTTTTCTTCAAATCCTCAACTACCCTCTCGGTTGGGTCTTTTCCAATATCCTCAATGGTCGGCAGATCCGGAATTTCCACGGTATTAACATGGTGGGCATTATGGACTCTTTTAATGATGGAAACCAAACATTGTTGAGCTATCTTTTGGTTACCTTTGATGTGCTCAATCCCATTAGACCCTGGGAACTTTACCATCTGATGGAAAGTTGAAGAGACTGCCCTCATCTTGTGCAACCATGTCCTTCCTATAATCACGTTATAGGAAGACGGTACATCCACCACTAAGAAGTCGGTTCGCAGCACCACCGTCCTAGCCCGAACAGGCAGAGTTACTTTGCCTAACGGCCAAACTGCTCCTGCTCCAAATCCGACCAATGGAGTTACTGATTGTACCAAATCTTCTTGTGTGAGCCCCAGTTTCTTGAACGCATCGTAGTATAGCACTTCGGTGCAACTTCCTGAATCCACCAGGATTCTCTCCATATCATATTCCCCAACTCGTAGGGTTATGACCAAAGCATCATTGTGAGGTACCTGGACTCCTCCCAGATCTTCATCAGTAAAAACTATGCCTTCGTTGCTTGCCCCTTCGTTGCGACCTCTTTTCTTCCCCAACTGCATCACATGTTGGTTATGTTTTACTTGCCTCTGAAGCAATCTCACCTCATTTCTCGTATAAGGTTCGGCTAATCCATGTATCATATGGATTACCCCTTTTGGATTTTGTTCGTAATCCAATTCCATTGCTTTGTCTTTATCCTTGGAATCCTCTTGGATAAATTCTTTGAGGTAACCTCGTGAGACCAAATCATCAAGATGTCGTTTAAACATCTCACAGTCCTCTGTCATGTGACCCCAATCCTTATGGTAACTGCAGTGCTGATTCGTAGCACGTTTTGCATCTTTATTCCCACCAAGAGTTGGGGGCCATTTGAAGTATGGTTGATTCTTTATTCGATAAAGAATCCTGTAAATGGGTTCTTTCCAAACCGTGTTTATTGAAAAGAATGACTTGGGATCCGGAGCTTGTTTATCCTTGTACTGCTCTTTCTTCGCCTGCCCATAGTCTTTCCTTTCACGATAAGTTTTGGGCTCTGGCTTGTCAACTTTCTTTATAGGCCCCTTCGCTTGCTCGGCGGCCAACTTTCCATCCTCTCGTAGGATGTCATCCTCGTTCCTGGCGTGCTGCTCAATCCTTTCCATTAATTTTGCCAATGTCTGCACGGGACTCATGTTTAGAGATTTACGCAGTTCCCCCCGAACAGGTAAGCCCGTTTTGAACATGGCTATAGCGTATTCTTCACTACATCCTTCAATTTCGTTGAAGGTTTCCCAGTACTTCTTTGCATAAGTTCTGATCGGCTCGTCCTCTCCTTGTTTCATAAAAGAAAGACTCTCAAAGGTTTTGGGAGCTTTCCTGCTCGTCAAGAACCGTGCAGTGAATTCCTCGGCCAATTGCACCCATGTCCGGATGGAGCGCGAGCCCAGTTTGTGGAACCAGGACAGAGCAACCTTCCCCAAACTCGACGGGAACATTTTGCACATGATTGCATCATCCCCTTCATGCATAAACATCGCTTGCTGGTAATGCTGTATATGGGCCACGGGATCAGCGTCTGTCTCGTAGAGGATGAATGTCCCGTGCTTTACCCTGGTCGGCAATCTAGCCTCCTGTAACTTTCTTGCAAAAGGGGAGGATGCTATATTCTGCAGTGCTTTCCGTGCTGCTTCCCGTGCAGTCATGGCTTCATCCTCTGGTCCTTTCTTGGATCTAGTTCGTTCCCAATCGGAATCAGGCCTCTCGTACCTGTCCCTATGATGTTTTCTACTCCCTTCTTCTTCGGGGGTCGAACTCCGACCTCTGCTTCTCCTCTTTCTTGGAGATATCCTCCTTCGCTCGGGTGTTCGGATCCTGCTCCTCCCTTTTCGTGGAGAAGTTTTACGTCGCCTCGGGGTCAGACTTCTGCTTCTGCTCCTCCTTCCTCGTGAAGGAGCCTTTTGGTACTGTACCAAAGCGTATTCACTGTCTTTAGAATTTCTTCGAGATAGTCCAGAGTCTTCCGGATGTTCTCTGATTCTCTCTAATTCTCTGATCTCATGTTCTCGTTTTTTGATCAAACGAGCATATTCCTCGATTTCTTGTCTCTTCTTATCAAGAACGTCTTCGCTACGGTATATACTCCTGGAGTGTGCAATCGATTCATCCCCTCGATGGGATTTAGTCCTTCTCGTGGACTTCGATGCCGTCTCTCCATCTCTATTTCTGGAGTTGCCATGGATAGTAAGGGGGTGGCCCTTACTCGTGGTCTTTTTGTGTCCTCCTTCGGGCTTTCTCGGAGCCCCGGGTGGAGACTTATCCCCTCCTCCAATTAGCACATCCTTCGGGTCGTGTGGCGTTGCTGGCTCTACTTCCACCATGGTCGTATTTCAAAGGGAACTCTTTCGTTTCCCACAGACGGCGCCAATTGTAGGTGGATAAATTCAAGTAGTGCTCTGAACAGCACTGGAATGCAGCGGCTTCACGTGCCTCTTGAACGTAACCCTAATTCGTCAGAGAAACCCTTATCCTGCAAAACAGACAAGGAGTGAGCGCACCTTTGCCTCTCGTGGCAAAGGCCCTCCGATGCCTTTGTTAGTATTTCGTACTAATGATCAAACCCTAATTATCAGTAGGAAAGCAATAAGAATGCAGTGTATTGCGTACCTTTCACCTCTAGGTTTACCTCATATTTATAGATTTATGGATGCTTGCTGTCCAAGCATCCATGTTGCCATAGGATTCCTAACTCGTATAGGAAACCCAGGATATCAAGGAGTCTCGTTTCCTTTATCAGTTTATGGAAAAGAGTCCTTTTAGGAATCTTTTCCTTTAAGAGCCGAACATCCCATATTCGTTGGGTATCTTTCTCAGATCCTATATTCTTGGGATCTTTATCCCTTTATGGGATATGACTACTCTGGAACCTTCCAGAATGTTCCCTCAAATAGTACTTCTCTCTCTGTTCGGCCATCTCATGGCCGAACAGATGGCCTGGACCAATTACCTCACGTGTTACTGGTCCTGAGGAAATAATTTGAACCATATCCTTTGTAAGGAGCTTTCCTCCTGTTCGGCTCTCTCTTGCCGAACAAGTTTCTATGAACAGTGGCATCTCATGTCACTTTTCTTGTATTTGGTCCTAATAACATCTCATGTTATTGTACCGAGAATCGTACAACCTCTCTGGACTATTGACTTCTCATATCAGTGGTCCACAGTGCGTTGACCCTCAGTTGACCATGCTCGGGCTCATTTTGCACCTGTTCGGGAATACCTCCCTACAAGAATATCACTCCCTATCAAAATAAAATAAAAACCTAGCCTAAACCTAATTGCCAACCTATCAGTAGCAACAAAACCCCAAACCTCACTTTACTTCCACGCCACCACTTCTTCCTCCAACGCTCCCATAACAATTTAAACTTCAAACCAATTAACTCCCACCAAAAGTCTATATCTGTTAATATTAAAATTATCCTACAAACTCCAACCTAACACCACACATGCACCGCCACACACCACTTCGCCAGCCACGTACACGCCGCACACCGCCATGCGCAATTTCCACACCACCACAATATGCCTTCACTACATTTTTCAATAGCATTAGAAGATGCCAAAAGAATGGAAACCCATTTAACCTCCCAGTAACTCCTTTGTTCTATACTATCCAAATGTCAAACTTTACTCTAATCCATGTGCAACAAAAGAACGGAGAAAGGAATAAGAATAAAAGAAACAAGTGGTGCTTACCCGATCACGAACTAGCCGAGCTCAACGTCTCTGCGGCTTCTGCCTTTCTCTTACAAAGTTCTCTCAAAACTTCTTATCTCAGACGTTCTCTCCAAATAAAAACTCTACTCCGTTAAAATATCTCTTTAACGAGTAGCTTTATAAAACTACCCACTAACGTAATACCCCTAATTTGTAGCTAGCTAGTTAGTTAACGTATCCAACTAATATAGACTAACTATTGTAATTAATAATTATACTTATACCCTCAAACTAATAATATTGCACATAGTAACTATATTGCGCAAAAAGAAAAATTGCTAATTAGGACACACACCATAAAACTCGCAATTAATAAATGGCCAAAATAAGTAATAAGATAAATAAAATTTCTAGGCCATATCACCCATCTCCCTCCCCAAGTCCCCTAAGATAGAGTAGATTAGGTTTAACGAATGACAAAAAAAATGTGTGTTCTATTTTTACAGATCCAGACCAACAACTGACATCTCCTCCGGAAAATTTCTACCCGTTGAGGGAAATTCAATTTCGCAGTTACAACTACGGTAAAAAACAATCAAATCTTAGAGCAACGGACCAACGATAATCATGGGAACAGGGCAAGGACGAGGAGTCATGGTGTTGATTGTAATTCGATGATCTAATGACGAGAATCATCCGGCGGTCTAGTTTAGAGACGTAGATAGGTATGGAGAGAGAAAGGGGATCGAGTTTTCATTACATGAGGTCAGGGATTAAAGTGGAACTGACAGACGGCGTGCAAAGGGGCAAATAAGGCATTTTGTAGTTTTAGTCGTGGCAAAAAAGTTTTGAATCGTGGCATTATCTGCTTCCTTTTTTATTTTGTTTAATCTCAACTAGAGAAAGAGGAAAATCGAGAAATATGGACCGCATTTGAAAACTGTAAGATTTCATGCGATAACCTAAATCCAAGAATTCATGCCAAACCATTGAAGAAAACAATACCCTTTACCTAGTCACTACATATAATTATTAGCCCGCACCACTTAACGCACAAACGTGACCCAAAAATTGGGTAATACCCGGTCACTTTAATTGAATGATCACAACTTCATGGGTAATACCGACATTACTCAAGTCTTATTCGACAAAATACAATATTTAATTTTATGATCTATATAGGTTCAACAACAAAAAATTGCTTTTGATCCTAAATGAATCTTTTTCTATAAAAAAAAAAAAATCGATTTCTCTAGTACGAGACTCAAGAAGGCTTTCCACGGACAAAAAATAACAGTAAAGCAATGCCATCCGTATTAAGTTAATCATTTGACATGGGGAGTCCCGCTCATTCAAAAGTCATCACGTGCTAGCTAGCTAGGGCCATTTCACCTTGAAACAGTTTGTGGAAGAATATGAAATTGCATTGGGAAGTAATTAAGGAGGAAGAACAAAATAAATCACGAAGAATCCAACTCGATGGAGTCGTGGTTCCCATGTACGAATCCCTATGAGATGGAAAAACAATTTCAAAGTGCTAACACAACGGTTAATTAATTTAAAGAGTTTCGACAGTACGTACGTAGCAGGGACGATTTCTTTTGAATTGTCATCATCTAAGGAAGCTAATGGTGTTTCAGAAAATGAAGTAGCTAGGTGAAAGATGCGCCGTTCGGAATATTGTTCCATAAATTGGGTAATTTAGCAAACTTGTTCCATCAAATTGGGCTGCCAACCCTGAAGCTCACTGCTTTGATGAAATGTGTAATGCCTTCTACGAGGCGGCCCATTTGGCAGTAGATTCTGCTGTCAAGTTTGAGAAGCAAATGGCTATACATGAGGTAAGAGGTGAATTAAGAAAATAAGACAATTCTGATAGGGCTCCCAACTATTTTGTAGTTCCCCGATTAAAAAAAAATATACCCAACATATGACCTAAAAAAGAATTAATATCCAACATATAAGCCGAAAAAGAAAAAATTTGGAGTTCTTTGAATTTCGCTTCAAGCCCCCGAAATTTCAGGTCCAGTGGATGAGTTTGTTTGGGCAACCAACTGTGGTACGTAGTGGAAGCTTTTCTCCTCACTATCAAGTTCACAATCCAGAGACGTTACAATGGGAGCCATCGATCCAACAAAATCCACCAAAATGTTTAGAATCTGTGATGACCCAACAACATGGATCACCTTCGCTCTTACGAATTATAGTAGTTAGGATTATTTGAAAGATGTTTTTGCATTCGCCCTCTCACCTAAAATGGGACAGAGGAGTAAATCTTGGGGATCTTGAATCCTTCAAAGTCAATAACCACCAAAGTCCAAGAACTTACCACATCCAGTAAGGCTGAACCGCCCGAATGGATGAATTTTGGGTATTGTCCTTGATGTCATTCTGTTTGAATTTATTATTAGCTTCGTATCTTTTCTTTTTTTGAATTAATCAATCATTTTAACGAGCTAAATCTACAAACAAAAATGTAATGGCCAAAAGTTCCAAAAAAAAAAAATTTCTAAAGACGAAACAAAATCCGAAAGTCGTGTCATAGAGATCGGCTTATTTGAACTTCTTTTTTTATTTTAAAACTTTTATTCAGATTTTTATACATTCTCGATTCTTCATGTCCAAACGAAGGAGTAGCCCCAAAAGATTTTGACGAGAAAACTCAGAAAAATAAAGTAAAATTAACTTCGCACTGATGTAATACTGATTGTCTTTAAGGCTTCATACACGATGGCAGAGCCACATAGAGGGGAATTGCAAAGGTGCCACCCCCACTTTCAAACACATGAATGTTTATATACACTAACGTGATTCGATTAGGTATTTTCGAGTATGCAAACAAATTAATATATTGATCCTCGTCTGAGCGTTTTCATTGTTCCCTCCTTGTTTATGAGGATTACTAGAGCTGTTGCAAGCTGTCTTTGATTTACAAGATCTGTTTTATTGATGAACTAATGGAATACAGAGAACAGATCACCACAATTGTCACGTGGGTGGGTATGAGATCCGAGAATACAGCTAATTTTTTTTTTTTTTTGGTATTGCAGGATGTCTCGGGCCAGCTTGCACACAACTTGGACTGATCCCTACAGACCCTACTACAGCTATTTTACACGCTTACACATGGGGGTGAGGTGACCCCAAGAGTTGTTGGCCGGCAAAAAGAATCGAACCTGAGACCTTAAAATAAAGCAAACACCTAAGTTACATGCCAAGACCACTTAGCCAACCCCTTAGAGTTAACGACTAAACTATTTAATTTGTTTTTCCCTGCAATATTACTATTAATTGGCATTTCTAGGGCCAAAAAGTCAAAAGGGTGAGATACCGCCTTCTTCCATGTGCTGCATTAAGTTTTTTGTTTTTTTTTTTTGTGTGTTTTGTAAGAGTAGTACGTTGTATTCTTTTTAAAATGTGGTGATTTTATTTTAAGAAAGTGAAACAACATCATATACTCAGGACAAGTTACACGCACTTCAATTAATTCTTAAGGGATCTATCTATTGTCCACTAAAGTGGGGCAAAATCCATATGATTTGGCCCTGTAAATACATTAGAGGTAACGAAAGACCTAGAGGAAGCAAACTCTTAAATCTCGAATCTCAATCATGAGTCGGACGGCTCATCATTGGCTCATTATATACTAGTTTTGGAGGCTGGGGCTAGGAGGAGTCCAACTCCGACGTGAACCAAGTTGTTGACAGCTGGTTAGCTATACCCAATTTTTTTAAAATAATGTTTCCATTATTTAATTTCTCATTACATCGTTCTCACTGGTTAATTGGCCAGAGAAGTCAACTTATGAAGATACCGACGTCTACCATTATTTTTATTAGCTTTGTTTTTCAAAACTAGCTAGTGGCATTATTTTTAATGTGGTGATTCAATTGTAATTAAAGCCATGTTTCCATTCACTTCAATCCCTTTCAAGCACAACGACACTCAGTCGGAAAGCTCCTTCCTTAGATCTGTTTTCCTCTCTCCCAGCAAAACCTTCCCAACAAACATCAAACACTGCCATTCAAACATGTAGTTTCCTATTCTTATGCGGCTCATAGCTTTGACTACACTGGGCTTGCGACAAAAGGCGTGTGGTGAAGCAGAGACGTTACCAGCTGAGACATCTTAGCTTAATTGGTTGGTGATCTAGAACGAGGTATTCCTTCAAGCTTAATTTCTTGGTGTTACTTTGTGTTTTTTGGGTAAATTCTCGGGGTGTGTTACTTGATCTAGAGTTGAGACTGCCCGGTGGCGGATCAAAAAAGACTGCCTGGTGCAACTTGCTCACTTTCAGTTTCCACATATTGATGATTCGAGCTGTTCATATTATAGCGCTCATGGAATGCTCTTTCAGTGGAAAAAATTCAAATTGATCGAATATCGGCAACCAATTTATCGAAAAGCTTTTATCTAGGAAGAATTGAAGGTCTATCAATTTTTTTTGCAAAACTGAGTGTTCAAATCAAGTGGACCTTAGAGGTGTCTTATCTACTTGAATTTGTGTTTGCTTACTACTCGATAAGCCCCACAATATGAACAATTCAAATCACCAAGAAGGGATCTCCGTGTGAACACACTCCACCGATTTGGAACACACTCCACCGATTTGGGACTCCACGCAAAGAAATTGAGTCCACTTCTGCTTTTATATATATATATATATATATATATATATATATAGACACACACAGTCATTTTCAAATGAGGAGGTCCTTATTTTAACTAAAATAAGGACCTCTCAATTTCTCCCATTTTTAGTTCGAATTTCGATGATCCGAGCCGCTCAATGTGTTCAGAACGTGATTTTAAGAGTACTCGCGAGGAATCAACAAAAAAAAATGACTGGAAAGGGCTTCATCCGAGCAGTTTTTATTTGAACCGTTTGATGAAAAACAAACAAAAACTATTCAGATGAAGCCTTTCCGGTCATTTTTTTTTTGCTGATTTCTCGCGAGTACCTTTAAAATCACGTTCTGAACACATTGAGCGGCTTGGATCATTGAAATTCTATCAGAAAAGGGAGGTCCTTATTTTATTAAGTTAAGGTGGTCCTTAGGAGAAGAGAACTCTATATACACACACACACACACACACACACACACACATATATATATATATATATATATATGGGGTGGTTCCACTAACACTTATTTTAACACCTGTTTTATTTTAGAGTCTCACGAATAATCGAAGCCGTTCAATATGTTTAAAACATATTTTTAAGACTCTCATAGAAAATTAGCTTATTTGGATATGGGTACCTGATTGATCGAGATTTATCCCTAATTTTGACAGGATAAAATGAATGAGTCGATCAAGGCCTTGTCGATATCAGAATGAGCTAATTTTTATAGAAGCACTTAAAAACATTTTTTAAACATACTGAATAGCTCCAATTATTTGCTGAGACTCTGAAAACAAAAATTTGGATATTGGTATCTGATTGATTTGGTTTTATCCCTAATTTTGATAGCATAAAATGAATGAGTCGATCAAGGCCTTGTCGATATCAGAATGAGTTGATTTTCACGAAAGCACTTAAAAACATATTTTAAACTTATTGAACAGATCTGATTATTTGCTAAGACTCTAAAAACAAAAATACTCAAAATAGAGCTCTTGCAAGGTGTCTTTGATTTACAAGATCTGTTTTATTGATGAACTATGGAATGCAGAGAATGGATCACCTCCACTGTCACATGGGTGGGTATGGGAACCAAGATCTGTTCTATTCCCTTTGATGTTCTTCCATGTGCTGCATTCCGTATTTTTATTTTTGTTTTTGTTTTTGTTTTTTTTAAGACTAGTTGTATTCTTTTTAAAATGTGGTGATTTTATTTTAAGAAAGTGAAAGAACATCATATATATGTACATAGTCTCCTTCTCCTAAGGGATCCCTTACATACCTGATATGCGGACTTTTAACATGAGTCGTTGGATTGTGTTTTCATTGGTCCGGATCTGCTGGTCCCTCACATACCTTATATGCGGACTTTTAACATGAGTCGTTGGATTGTGTTTTCAACGGTTCGGATCTGCAAACCAGCAGATCCGAACCGTTGAAAACACAATCCAACGACTCATGTTAAAAGTCTGCATATAAGGTATGTAAGGGATCCCTTAGGAGAAGCCTGGTGTATATGTACATATAGCTATACATTTGATAACTAGGAATAGAGTTACACGCACTTCGACTAATTATTAGAGGATCGATCTTATTATCCACTAAATTAGGGCAAAGTCTATATTATTTGGCTATGTAACACATTAGAGGTAAAGAAAGATCTAGAAGGAACAAACTCTTAAATCTCCACCCTTAATCATGAGGCCAACCGCTTATTATATACTAGTTTTGGAGGGTGGGGTTAGGAGGAGTCAAACTCTGACATGAACCCAGTTGTTAAATTATCAAACCATGTTTAATTGGCCAGAAATCAACTTCTGAAGATACCGACGTATAACATTATTTTTTATTACGTTTGGTTTTCAAAACTAACTTGTAGCATTATTTTTAATGTGGTTATTCAACTGTAACTAAAGCAATGTTTTCATTCAAACATGTAGTTTCCTATTCTTATTCGGCCCATAGCTTTGCCTTCATTCGGCTTGCGACAAAAGGTGTGTGGTGAACCAGAGGCGTTATATACCAGCTGAGACATCTTAGCTTGGTTGGTAACCAAGAACGAGGTATTCCTTCAAGCATTCCTTGGAGTTATTTTTCACTGTGTTCGGTTGCTAGTTTTGTTTTTAATCATTACCCTATATCTTTCTCCAATCATTTCCTTGTATCTCCAGTTATTAATTTCATTTATCTCTCTTCAATCATTATCCCTCTCTCCAATCATTACCCTATTTCTTTCTCCACCCACTACCAAAGCTAAACTAAACTAAACTACCAATCAAACAAAGCCTTTATGTTTTTGGGTGAATTCTCAGTGTTACTTGATGAACTCAGCTTCTCTGCAGTTGGGACCGTCTGGTGCAGCAGGCTCACAATCGGTTTTCATCTCGATGATTCAAGTTGCGCGTTCGTATTATAGGGCTTATTGAATACGCTCCGTCAATGTAAAAAATTCAAGTTGATCAAAAATTGGCAACCACTTCATCGAAACACTTTTACTTAGGAGAAAAAAAAAAAGGTGTAACAAATTTTTGCAAAACTACAGTGTTCGGATCCAATGGACCTTAGAGGTGTTTGATCCACTTGAATTTGTTTTCAGTTACTACTTGATGAGCCCCATAATATGAACAGTTTAGATCATCCAGATTGGATTCCCGTTTGGACAAATTCCACCGATTTGGGACTACGTGCGGAGAAACTAAGTCCTCTTCTGCTTATGAATTTATGCAGTTATAAACAACTCTCTTTGTTTTTATACTGGACTGTATTAGCGTAGACACATCAGGAATAAGATGGTATAAGTTAAGAGGACGAGGGAAAAGGAATAAGAGGCTAAATACTTGGTCAATGAGTTTAAAATATGGTCGTTGTGTTTTTTCGAGGAGGATAAAGTAGAAGGATTCCAATCGTTCGCTTTTGCTGCCTCTAATTTCCTCTTTCTTGATTACTAACCATTAATTTACCATCTTTTTGTTGAATTGATGATAAATTTATCATTTCAGTGTGCATGATAAATTTATCATCGTGCATGATAAGTTTATCATCATTAATTCAAATACATTTTAGGGCAAAGTCCACTTTGACCTCCTGTGGTTATCGTCATGTGTGGATACCCCCATCATAGTTCAAATTGACCACATAATCTACCCGTGGTTTTGAAAATGTGCGGATGGATCCCCTGCCGTTATGTTTTCCATCCATATTAATGAACACAATATTAAAAGACCGATATATCATCATCATGTCCCTTGATTCTTCTTCTTTTTTAAATCTAATCACATCATCCCCTATGCTAAAAATTATATCCAAACCGTTGATATTGTAAATTTTGACGAGTACTACATGTATGCCAAAATTCAAGTCAATCAAAAAATGAAAAACTTATGGTCGAATCGATTTTGTTATGAAATTAAAAATTTTAAATTTGAATTTACTAAAAATTAGATCACTGGGTTATTGATGCCTGATCGAAATGATTTTTTACGGAGATACTCTATCATTTATTTAATATATTATAAATTACTTAGATTACATTCTAGAAGCGTATGAGATACACTTCCGTTAATATGGATGGAAAACATGACAGTAGGGGGTCTATCCGCACATTTTTAAAACCACAGGTTGGTTATGTGGTCAGTTTTAAACCATAAGGGAGGTATCCGCACATGACGATAGCCATAGGGGGTGAAAATAAACTTTGCCCAACATTTTATTAGGTGATAAATATACCGTCAATTTTAATAATTTTTCTGTTGATCTATACTGTCCATAGTCCCTATAGATAATTCATTATTTTGAGTTTCTTTCTCAGAACTAGTGGGCATTATGATCATCAAGTGCGGTGACGAAATATAAAATTTTGTTTACAACTTCTCATTCAACGATCATCTCACTCTCTGCCATTCAAAACTCGAGTTTCCTATTCATTTTATGCTTGCGACAAGAGGTGCGTAGTGCCCCGGAGGCCTAGAGTACTAAGACATCCTAGCTTGGTCGGAGAACTGGTAAAAGGTATGCCTTCAACGCAGTCTCGGTTTCATCTGATTTTACATACATGGTTATAAATAGCTCCTTGTTTTATACAAGTGCGTGCCCCCTAAACAGAAAAGGAAAAAGAAGGTAAACAATGGTATAACTTGCAAGGTTTAAAAGATTTAATACTTGTAAGATGATGGTTTAAAGAATCAAACCATTAACTTGTTCGGATTGGAGACAAAAGTTCAAACTCACCAATACACAAACTCTCATGATCTTGGATACTATGAATCGCAGAAAAACAAACTAGAGAAATAGAGGAAGCGAAAGAGAACACACAGATATATAAGATTCGGCAACTTATCTACTCCTTAGGAACCACACCAATCCGCTAGAATCAATGGAGGAAACTCTCCTAGTCTCTCTCTACAAGTACAACAGCTTTTCCTCTAAAAAAATATGAAGTTCTAACTTTAAAAATCTGTTTTAGGGCTTGAATACATTCTGTCTCAAGAACGGGCCGCCCGGGTGGAAGTCACGACCGCTTGGGCGAAATATATTAAGACCTCCCTGTTTTTTGTGCACTGAGAGCCGTCCGGACGGCCCTCAATTCTATCAAAACAGGATTTCCAGAAAACGCAGAAACAGCATCAGGCTTCACGCCTAACGTAACTTGCCCAAGTAAAGATTGCAAGACATAGGGAAAATGATGCATGTTCAAACACAAGACAAAACAATGAACATTTTTCTTTATCAGCAAAGAAAATTTTCTTTCATCACAAGAATAAAAAATTAAAACCGTAAAATAAGAAAAGAAAGATATGGAAAGAGTCTTGGAGGGTGCACAGTACCCTCCTACTATTTCTCGCAAATTCTCAACCTATCTCACAGCCTTTTAATGTTATACAATTTTGAAAGAAAAAAACAAGAAGAAGAAAAATGCAGTTAAGCGAAGTGCCAACTCCGCAACCGACACCACCCAAACAGCCCATTGCGGCCATCATTGTTCTTACACGATCAGCACCTACTACTGCCACTAAACAACCCCTAGACATTACATAATCAGCCACCACAGCGGCACTCAATCAGCCTCAAAGTGTCCCAAAATCAGCCCCCAAAATAGCCCCATGTAACCCCTAAATCAAGAGAGAAATTTATTCACGGAACGGTTCCGTATAATCTCATCCGTTAATCTTGGCAATCAATAGTTAAGATATATTTTCAAATTTTGATCGGCAAAAAATATTTTTGACCGTGAAAATTGGTTTTCAATTCAGATCGTCCAAAAGTTGGACGAGCTCCGTAAAACTTAGTTTACTGAGCCTCCATAACAAAGTTTTTCTCTTAAATCAAACTCCAAATAAACCTCACAAAAACCCCAAATCAACCAGAAAAAACAGCCCCCGAAAAACCCCTTAATTAGCCCCAAATACCGCTAAGTCAGCCTCACAACCCAAAATTAGACCCCAAATCACCCCTGAAACAAACCCCAAAATCAACCTGACAAAAACCCCTAAATCAGCCCTGACCCCCAAACCAACCTCAAATATCCCTTAAATCGGCCTCATAGGCCATAGCAACCCAAAAACATACCCAAAACTACCCCTGCCACAACATCAAAAAAAATGAAAAACAACCTTTTCCTCCGTCAGCGTCACTGCAAAGCAGCCCTCAACATGCCCCATCCGGTCCACCTCAGGCAGCACCACCGTGCACCGTCACCACGGCCTCACAGATTTGCCGCCGACGAGATTCAAAGATATGTTGGTGACTAGTGGATACAAGCTTGCCAAGCACAAAAACATAATACCTTGAATATATATATATATATATATATATATATATATATATATATATATATATATATATATATATATATATAGGACACTTCTAATAAGGGCGCCCTTATTTTCGTTATTTGCGGATGTTACTGGTAGCCGTTGGATCGTGATTTTAATGATCCAGATTTTAATGAAATTTTTCTGGGGAAAAGTTAATTGTGATCGGTCATAAATCTTTTATAGATCCGGACAATTGAAATCATGATCTAACGGCTGACACTAGAAGTCCGCAAATAACGAAAATAAGTATACCCTCATTAGAAGCGCCCTTATAAAATATATATATACACACACACACACACACAATTATTTTCAAATGAAGAGGTCCTTATTTTAACTAAAATAAGGACCTCCCCATTTCTCTCATTTTTCAATCAAATTTTAATGATCCGAGCCGCTCAATGTGTTCAGAACGTGATTTTAAGGGTACTCGCGAGAAATCGGCAAAAAAAAAAATGACCGGAAAGGGCTTGATGTGAGCAGTTTTTATTTGAAGCGTTTGATAAAAACATATCAAAAACTGCTTGGATGAAGCTCTTTCCAATTTTTTTTTTTGCTGATTTCTCGCGGGTACTCTTAAAATCACGTTCTGAACACATTGAGCGGCTCGGATCATCAAAAATTGATCAGGAAAGGGAGGACCTTATTTTATTAAAATGAGGTGGTCCTTAGGAGAAGGGGACTATATATATATATATATATATATATATAGAGAGAGAGAGAGAGAGAGAGAGAGAGAGAGAGAGAGAGGGGGAGAGAGAGAGAGATCTTTTCAGGTCCGGACGCCTCACGGTCTGGACCTCCCATTTTCCGATTAAATTTCAATGATCCGAGCCGCTCAATGTGATCAAAACGTGATTTTTAAGGGTACTTGCGAGAAATCAGCAAAAAAAATGATTGGGAAGGGCTTGATCCGAATAGTTTTTTATTGAATGGTTCAGTAAAAAACTGCTCGGATCAAGCATTTTCCGATTATTTTTTTTGCTGATTTTTCGCGAGTACCCCTAAAATCACGTTTTGAAAACATTAAGCTGCTCGAATCATCGCAATCCAACAGCTAAGACACGAATCCTAATCATAAAAAAATCCGAACGAGTGGACCTGAAAGAAACTGTATGTATGTGTATATATATATATATATATATATATATATATATATATATATATATATATATATATATATATATATATATAACCACAAACAAGATTGCTAAACAAAACAGACGCCACATCCATAATACTCCATCATTAATAGTAGGGGAATTTAAATATTCATCCTCAAACCTCATCCCACGTAAGAATTCATCCCGGTCATTTTGAACAGTTATGTTTCCATCCTTTCAGATGGTGAATTACCTATCTTACCCTTTTAATAATATATTCATATATGTTTTATTAAATTGACATCCTAAATTAGTGGGATTCAACCATTTTTTAATTTAGTTGGATTCAACCATTTCCTAATTTAGTGGGATTCAATCTCAATAATTACGGGAGATAATTATGACATATGATTTCAAAGCTTAAAAGATTCGTAATAACCAAATTTCACCGATTTACATTCGAAAACGATATTTATTTTTTCATTTATGGCACGTATTATCATGAAACCTTTTGGAACATGGTGGATTGACCATATTTTTATTTTTTGCAAAATTATCATAAATAATATTTCAGAACATATATAATATTCATACTGACCTTGTTTTTCATGGTTAATATGTCATGAAAACAATAAACCAAAATCATGATTTCTCTGTGGAACTAGAAAACCCATAACATTTCAGGAAAATAGCCCCTTTTTTGAAACATGGTGGATTGACCATGTTTTTATTATTTGAAAAATAATCTTAAGAAATATTTCGGAACATACACAATATTCAAACTGACCATATTTTTTGTGGTTAATAACATACACAATATTCAAACTGACCATATTTTTCGTGGTTAATAACATACACAATATTCAAACTAACCATATTTTTCGTGGTTAATTTATCATGAAAAACAATAAACCAAAATCATGATTTCTCGGCGAAACTTGAAAACCCATAACATTCCGAAAAAATAGCATAAAAAAACATGAATATAAAATGTTTTATTCATGAATATACACCACGAAAAAATATGAATATACAATGTTTTATTAATGAAAACTCAACAATATGAAAAAATACATCACGTTTGAAACAAAAAACACCATGAAACGAAAAAGGTACAAAACTAACGGAGCTAACCAGCAAGAACACGAGGAGATGGAGGAGTCATCGTGGATGCATGTGGATCGGACGGAAAAGTCAAGGTCGCGGAGGCGGTGAACAGTGGAGAGGAGCTTCGAGAGGTGGGAGGTAGTAGGCGGCAATGAGTTTGTCTTGGGTTAGAATCTCCGATGGCGGGCTTGCAGCGGAGGAATCACCAGTGACAGCGGAGGAGAAGACGACAATGGATCAGAACCATATCCACTGATGTGGTTTGTCAAACCCAATAAATAAAGCAATTGCCATATTTAATTCCAATTGCAATGTGAAGGTACTGATATATATCTTTTTCTTTCCATTCATGATGTGTTTATTCAATGGGGATTTGGTGTGTATATGGAATGGATTTAAGTTAGTTTTAAAAAGTTTTGGAAAAGATAACAAAGATTTGAATTATCTCCCTTCATTTTCAAATCATCAATCAAATCCCATTTAATTAGGAAATCATAATCACATAAAACCTAATTACATGCCACCTATTTAGGCAACATCTGTTATGCATATTTATTTGTAAGGGTACAATTGGTATTAAAAAAGAGAAAGGATGAAAACATAAGTGCAAAAAAGTCAAAGGATGAAAACTTACGAGGAGTGATGAATAAGGATGAATATTTAAAAACTCCTTAATAGTATGACACAATATAATCAATTTCCCGTAATACATAGACGTCTCCCAATGTGATTTCACCACGCCCGGCCCCCGCCCCCCATCCCCCCCGGCCCAATGGCAAACCAACAAATATGTCTCCGAAATTATGTTCAAGGTCAGAACCGACTCAAAAGTTTTGGAGGCTGAAGGCGAACCTTTTGAATGAGACATCCCTATATTTTTAATACAAAAGTTGGTTTACAAATAGTTTTATAAAAAAAATTATTACAGAAGATTTACCATTATCATAAATAAATAAAACCCTAAAATTTTTGCCAATTAGGTCAACTGCTCAAGATAATGAAACTTGATAGAAGTGGAGATAGTAAAAGAGGGGTCTCAAGGTATGCCATATGCAAGTATTTTTCATTCACTGTCGTTGGTTGTTGTGTTCCTTCCGTTCAAGTCATCAGACGTCAAACGTTTTTCTTTTTTTTGATCGCTTCTACCGTTTCTTAGTGTAATGGGTTATGGCTACGAAAGTTGATAATCAGTATTTTTAATTAATAACTCCACCAATGGGGCTATTTTGTGTAAGGAGACTTAGTGCAAAAAAAAAATTAGGAGCACGCGCGCCCACACACACACACACACACACACACACATATATATATATATATATATATATATGTATGTATATAGTCCGGATTAAGTCCACACCCCTTTCCGCCCACATCGTCCACACCTCTTCTTTTCCGATCGAATTTCGATGATCTGAGCTGCTCAATGTGATCAGAACGTGATTTTAAAGTTATTCGCGAGAAATTGGCAAAAAAAATGATCGGGAAGGACTTTATCCGAATATTTTTTGTTTGTATTTTATTGAACGGTTAAATAAAAAACTGCTCAATCAAGCCTTTCCCGGTGTTTTTTCTTTGCCGATTTCATGGGGGTACCCTTAAAATCACGTTCTGAACATATTGAGCGGTTCGGATCATCAAAATTCGATCGGAAAAGGGAGGTACGGATGGAAAGGGGTGTGGACTTGAACCGGACTGTGTCTGTATGTATATATATATATATATATATATATATATATATATATATATATATATATATATATATATATATATATATATATATATATATATATATATATATACGGGGCGTTTTCGGGGACCCTTAAAAAAACACTTCATAGTTTCCGATCGAATTTTGATGATCCGGGCCGCTCAATATGATCAGAACGTGATTTTAAGGGCGCTCGCAAGAAATCAGCAAAAAAAAAGACCGGGAAAGGCTTCATCCGAATAATTTTTTACTGAACTTTATTGAACGGTCCAATAAAAAACTGCTCAAATCAAGCCCTTCCCGGTTAGTTTTTTTGCCAGTTTCTCGCGGATACCCTTAAAATCATGTTCTGAACACATTGAGCGGCTCAGATCATCAAAATTTGATCAGGAACTATGAGATTAAGATTTGGAGGGTTTTTTAAGTGTCTCCGGAACCGCCATATATATATATATTGATCTCCCCTTTCCAATCGAATTTTGATGATCTAAGCCGCTCAATGTGTTCAGAATGTGATTTTAAGAGTACCCGTGAGAAATTAACAAAAAAAATGATCGGGAAGGATTTCATCCGAGCAGTTTTTGTTTATTTTTTATCGAACGATTCAAACAAAAACTGTTCGGATGAAACCCTTCCCAATCATTGTTCTTTGTCGATTTCTCGCGGATACCCTTAAAATCACGTTATGAACATATTAAGCGGCTCATATCATCAAAGTTCGATCGAAAAATAGAAGAAATGAGGAGGTCCGCATTTTAGTTAAAATACGGACTCCCTCATTTGAGACTGGCTATGTGTATGTGTATGTATATGTATGTATGTATGTATATATATATATATATATATATATATATATATATATATATATATATATATATGTCATTTTCAAATAAGGAGGTCCTTATTTTAGTTAAAATAAGGACCTCTCCATTCCTCCCATTTTCCGTTCGAATTTTGATGATCCGAGCCGCTCAATTTGTTCAGAACGTGATTTTAAGAGTACTTGCGAGGAATCAGCAAAAAAAATGACCGGGAATGGCTTCATCCGAGCAGTTTGTATTTGAACCGTTCGATAAAAAATAAACAAAAACTGCTCGGATGAAGCCTTTCCAATCATTTTTTTTTGCTGATTTCTCGCGGGTACCCTTAAAATTACGTTCTAAACACATTGAGCGGCTTGGATCATCAAAATTCTATCGGGAAAGGGAGATTCTTATTTTATTAAGTTAAGGTGGTCCTTAGGAGAAGGGGACTCATATATATATATATATATAAGTCTTAGAGTTTTTGGGACCCTCATTTGTAGCCTTTTTTTGGGGCCCAAAACACATATTTTCTCACCTCTCTTCTCTCTTATAAGTCGGCCTTGTTCAAGGTTCACCCAAAAGAACTATCTGAAAATAGAAGACAAGATAATTAACCAAGTCATTAGACAATGTATGTAAAATTAGCAGTCATGGAAACAATCCAAAATAATTCTAGCCCAAACCAAGTAAGCCAAGCTCAAAGTATTCGACATCTATCCAAACCCACAAGTTGCCCCGGTAATTAGGGTGGATGCCCAAGTTTTAGGAGAATTTTTCAAGGTCTGGGGTTCAATTCCCACCGGATGAGTAACCTGAAGTTAGTGGAGGGACCGTGACTGGTGTGGCTGCACTAGCTTCTTCAGAGGTTTGGTTTGACTAGTCGTACAGCCTGAAAAATCCAAATTTCTACTATCCAACTCCTTAATCCTCATATATATGGATATTTATCACAATATCACAAGTCCTACGGCCGAACATATCACCTCTTGTTATTGATCAATTTAATAATCAACCACACGTCTTACAACAGAGCCTCCAATCCGTTGAACCATACTTAAATTAGTCCTCACAAGAGTCCAAACAAATTATCGAATTCATATTATAATTTTATATTTTTATGTAACAAACAAGTCTCCCAAATTTCATAGTCTATTTCTGTAACGCCTGGAATTTTGAGAGCGTTAAAAGAACAGTTTTATTGAAATTTCAAAAACAGTCTGGCTCTTTATTACAACATAACTCTCATAAGAGTACTTTCATTACAAAATGGAGGAGAATCTAAGGTTCCTAACTACAGCTCCGCCTGCTCCTTCATCCTAGCCAGCTCTTCAGCTCCAAAAGCCTCCAAGGTGTAAAGCTTGCCTTGATCATCTACAAGGTCTAACACATTATACTAGCGTCGCCACCAATATAATATGTCAGGGTCACCCAAGGTAACACCATGAGCTACAAGAGCTCAATAAAACAATCCATACCCACTAACCCATAACTTACAAACAACAGATCATATACCACAAACAGTAACAGTAACACATCCACATTCTCTATTCAAACTATCGTTGGTATCCATGATTTTTTTGAGTTTCTCCTATGCGACTCATTGTAGACCGTGTCATCATTTTTCATATTCCAAAATCATGTTCAACACACCCAACCTTGGTTCCGCCGTTTCGAGTTTCCGAGTATCCTCACAATGGTTCCGCCGCACCGAGTTTTCATTGGCACACAATTTGCATTGGCTCCTCTCCGCGGATAACCAAACCATACCTCATCATGGTTCCGCCGCTACGGGTTCCCATGGGAACTCATACAGTCTCACAATGGTTCCGCTATTCTGGATTCCTATTGGAACACATTCAAAACTCACACCACACAATAGGCTACCACGTCCGGCCACATTGCGATTTCCAAACATTTCACCCTTTTCAAATACGTCTTTTCATTAACCACACCCTAGGTGTCATGTTTCTACTTTCTCAATTTTCGTGTCTCGTTACATGCATAGACTCCGCGGTAGGACTTCTCATGTACGAAACCATAAAATCAATCATTAAAATCTTGAAACTAATCTAATAAGATCATCCAACTCTATATTACAAGTCATGCTCATAACCATTCAAAATATCAAAATACGAATAATTAAAGATCGAGTGTATAAGATTACTCTTCATGCATTACAACCAATGTATATATACTTAGGGATAGTGATTAAGATTAATCTACGTATACTTAGAGTAAGTAGGTAAGGATAAACTACATATACTAAGGAGTAGTAGATAGGGAAAATCTACCGTTCTTCTTGGCGGTAGTGACGACTCCGAAATGTAAGTTGACAATCGGACGGAGTGACTTCCTAAAGTTGGCTTCCGGTAGCTTCGAAAGAGAAAAATTTCTCTCGAAACTAAATCTTGACTAAGAACAAGGAGTGATGGTTTAGTGGCAGTTTTGGATGAGTTTCTTGAAGAACTTCAAGAAGAACTCAAGAACACTAAGAACAAGAAAGAACAAAGTAAGAACTCAAGAATTCTAGAGAGATAAGTTGAATGGTTGGAAGGTGTGAGTTGAATGTCAATAATGAGATGCTATTTATAGCAAAAGTCTTGGCTATTACCCAAAGGATAAAATTTTTCCTAACAATTATTGTCCATTGGGTAAAAGGCCTTAAATGACTCGATTTGTACTTTAGGAAGTTTTGCTTGTACAACTCCCATTAAAGTATTTCCAATTAGGCATATGCTCCTATTAAACTATTAGATCATGTACTTTGAAAAATCTATGGTATTTATATTATATAATATATATGTACATATCCATATATTCAAATATATAAATAAGTACTAGTATCCAATAAAATATAAGAACAAGATTTCCTTATTTAAATAATTCAAGAAGTACTAGTACTATATAGTTATTAGTGTACTTAAAAATCCAGGGAATTAGATACACCCATATTTTAATGCATATGAACACATAGGAAAATCTAGGAAGAAACTATTTAATGGATCCTAGTACTTTGTTGGAAGATTGGTTTTATTAACCAATGGATAATATTTCTCCTAACTTTTATTGACCAAAGGATAATAGGGTGAGGTAATATTTATATATATATATATATATATATATATATATATATATATATATATATATATATATATATATATATATGTACTATGCAATCTAGGTAGATTTTCAAATCAAAAATCTTTATTAAAATATTTCAAATTGGCACATGTTCTCATAGAATATTAGATTATGTACTTGAAAATCTAGGTAGTAAATCCATGGTACATACATATATAATCTAATATATAACCACATGGTGAATCTAGGAAAAGATTTATTTAGTCATCTTAGTACTTATTGGAAGATTTACTCTATTATCCAATGGATAATATTTACCCTAGTAGTTATTGACCAATGGTTAAAGAAGTAAAGAAATATAAATACTTAAATAATATATACATATACTTTAGGCATGTGTTTATAAGCCTATATATAACTATATATGAGTACTTTATCAAATCTAGTATAAAATATCTTTGATAAAAAATCTAGGTTTCCTATTATCCAATGGGTAAAAGTTTTCCTAACTTTTATCGACCAATAGGTAAAGGTTCATCTAGGGTTAGAAGAAGGTAACTAGATGACTTGGTAATTAGGTTCCTTCAACTAATCGGTTAGAAGCTAACTAGGCTTGCTAAGTAGAGTTTCTAGCCAAGAAATATGATTTAAGGATTTTATTTACTCACTTAGAAAAATATACAAGTGCTTTTACAAGCATACTTGCCTTTAGAAAATGACCATTTTGCCCGGGGTTGAAAGATTCAATTTTTACAAGCCTCAAGTATAATTACGATGGATTATTAGAAATTGAAAAGGAATTTTAAAAGTAATACCAAGTAATTAAAAATAAAATTTAAATATTTAACAAAATTTTTATTTACCGAAAATCAGGGCCGTTACAATTTCATATATCCAACCACATGGTGGCAAAACTAGAATTCTACAATAAATACAATCTAAACTAATCACCTAAAGCAAAGTTCAAGACGGGTACCGATAACACTAATTGGATAAAATGGGATACAAGGGAACTATGTGGATTGTCAATTGAATTGCCAATTAAAAAGCAGCTCAATTGTTTGGAGCCCACAATTTTAATTTTTAGAAGGTTGTCCGTATAATTTTTTACTTTTTCTAAAAAAATTCAAAAAAGATAAACACGGTCAACAAAATCTCTGAAAAGACTAACCACCAAATAAATCACTAATTAAAAAAACAAGAATAAGTTATGTTAGTTCAAACTCCAGCGTAGCATTTATTGGAGAAGATTGTAGTTTAATTAGGATGATATTCTATTTCCCAAGTGAGGGTGAAAATGAAATTGGGGATAAAGAAAACTTTGTGGTTAATATAGAACAACTCTATCATTGGTGGAGGTCATTTTCAATTTTGAAACTTGAGTGAGGATTTCTGTAATTATAAAAATCCTCAAGGAAGCTCATTGGAATTTTCCAAAAGTAGAATTTTAATTAAAAGACTTCATGGTACGCAATAAACTTTTTTTTATTTGTTTGGTAAAATAGGTATGCCATAAACTTCATTCTTTTGGTGTTGATTATAGTGTTAGATATATAAAATAGCTCATTGAAATCATTCTATATTGTTGGGATGAGTGTGTTTTTATGAGCAGTGGGATAATAGTGATTACTATTTGCTTAATTTTGATGAGTGTGCTTTTATGAGCAGTGGGATAATAGTGATATCTATTAATCAACCATAGGATAATAGTGATTACTAGCTAATTTATTCACGTATGCTGCCCTTATAACTTTAATCTTTTGGTCTTTATTATAGTGTTAGATATCATATATATAGCTCATTGAAATTAACTTGTCTACAGTATTAAAGAACTCGTAGTTCAAAGTTGAAAAAAAGTTTGTTAACTTATTTGTCGAAGGGTAAAAACCTACAAAAAATTGTCCAAAATTTTAGCTGACTAGAAACAAAAAATTTTCAAAACACAATTTCCTTTTCTTCTAAGAAAATATGGGAATCATCTCGTTTGCAGTCACTTAATTGAACTACACCCTTAGGTTCAGGTCTTTTGTGAACCCTCCCGGTCCCGTAGGGGCAGAGCAAGCATTTACATATAGAGGGGGGCAAAACTTTGAACATGAATTTCATATTCACATGGTTATTGAATTTTTAAGTTTTCCTTGCATACAATTTAATAATTCAATATGTCATTAAATCTAAGGAATAATATTGTACAAGAAAAATTATAAGCTATTTTCTATTTATAATTGGCCAAACATTCATACACAAACAACAAGAATTAATTGTTTTCCACTCCATTAACCACTTTATATTTAATTTTTTGAAGGTTAGGGGGACCAGTAGAGTACATTAAAACTATTTATTGTGTATCTTATATTGTACATAGATGTGTCCGTTCCAAAAACCTTCTTAAAAAATAAGTATTTATTTATAATTTTCAAGTTTAAAAATAATGGGCTTACGAAAATAATTTTTAAAATTTTCTTGCATCGTTTAAATGATTTCAGTAAGCCCATTATGTTTTATAGGGGTGTTCAAGAAAACCACCCGAACTGTAAAACCGGTCTGATCGATCCGGACTGAACCGTCCTATTTAGTCCGGTTCTGCGGTTTTACGGTCAGGTTATGGTTCCAAAAGAATAAGAACCGTTAATTTTGGTTCGGTTACTGGTTCTCAATTAATGAACCGTGGTTAGAACCGAATTGGACCGTTTAAAATTAAGATAAATATCGAAATACATATATGTGTGTAATTAAATATGTACTTGAATTTGGTAGGTTAATTTTTTCCTTGCTAAACTTAATTTAATTAGAGATGAAATCTCATTTGTTAGGAAAGCTTTTATTTTCTTCCTTCCTTTCCTATTCCAGCATATTATCTTCCTATTTCTTTAATTTTAGGGGTTCATATTTTGTGAATAAGTGTTTGATGCTTATTGGATAAAACCGGACCGGTTTTGCGGTTTAGTTCTAGTTAGGTTCCATGCATATATTAGTTAAATTCTGATTCTCAATTTTCTAGAACCATTTAAAATGGTCCGGTTACTGGTTTTCTAAAGAACCGGACCGTGTACATCCCTAATTTTTTAGCTTAAAAATTACAAATAAGTACTTATTCAAAGTTTTGGAACGGGCTTGGGTGGCTCAGGGGCCCACACATACACGTCCCTCCATACGTCTCTCCATCCTCGGCGTCCCGTGCCTATAAGATAGTCGAAATCGTTCTTTTCCAAAATTTCTTCAAGAATTGTTTGTGCCAAAAAGTATGCCCATCTGGCATGGAAAGATATAATCTCAGAATTCATTTGTTGAGTGTGTAACTATATTTTTCTCCAATCGACATGATTTTTGGCATGATTAATATTATGGACAAGATTTAAAAGTTGAATGATTTTGATCGTCATTGTCGGACTGAGAAGTACCCACGAAAGATCTCAACCTAAGAGTGGTAAGTGAGGACAAGCTGATAAATGCTGATTACGAAAGATCACCAAATCGATAGATTTAAGGATAAATTAAATCATGGTCCTAAGTGGAGCTTTCATAATGTTTGTTAATCCTATTCTTATTCATGGATTAGGATTCAGTCCTATAATAGTATTATTTATCAATTTTTTCCTTACTATATACTCCCTCTATCTCTCAAAGAATAAACTAAAATCAATACTCACACCTTCTAAATAATCACATTTCTTAGTACATTTTTTCTTCTGGAGATAATGATAGGACGTCCTTATTGACTAGCTTCCAACTCATGGTATATATATGCATGTGTTGTGATTAACATTGGAGGCGATACCATATATGTATCTGTTTTCTTTAATTGGGTTGGTTTGATTTTTCACTGAATTTCGAGCAAAATGGTTGATAGTGGAGCTTAAAATTTATTTTGTGAAAAAGGTTAATTTCATCAGCCCTTATTTAAAAAGGGGCGTTTCAGTCAATGTACCATTTTCCATCCAAATGTTGGACTAAATTAAGTGATAACGTTTCATAGATGAAGAGGTGTGTGTGATTGGTTTTAAAGATGAAGGGTGTTAAGTGATAAACAGTAACAGATAAGGGAGCGTATCTGATTTTTTTCCCTAGATTACACGTCAAAGAATAAAAAGACTACAAAACAAGCACAATTCAAGGATACGATCTCCATTCTCCGATTATATGCGCATACATAAATCGTAGAAGGAGAGAATTAAAGAGTTTAGTGAACCAACTGGATCTACAAACTAATGAAAATCAATTAGGGTGATCATCTATTTACCACGTACGTGTTGTATTAATCTAATTTCATTTTTTCTTTTCTTTTTTCATCAGCAAAGAGGAGCCTCCTGTTATGTTAACTTATGATTTTTTTTCCCTCTAATTAATAATCTTTTTCCTTTTTACTCCAGATACAAAGAGCTTTATTTATCTTCTCTCAAATTTGAATCCCATCAAGTACACATTACTTTTGGAAGTATCAGAAGAGCTCTAACGCCCTAGCAGAAAAATGTGTACTCCGCAAGGCATAATTGAGCATTTGGGATGTATGGTCTTTGATGAAGCCGTCAAAGCAGTGACTAAAGCAGGAAAATATGTTTGTCATTACAGGACAAACTTGGACAATTTGCAAAGGGAAATGACATTTCTTGAAGATCGTAGGAAAATAATCGAAAGAGAAGCCAATGAGGCCATTGGTCGCGGTGAAGTGATTGAGGAGGATGTTGCACACTGGCGAACGGACACGAACACGATGAAAATTTACGTTTACCTTATGAGGCAAAGTACATGCTCAAGTCTTAACATCAAGTGGCGGTACCGATTGAGCAAACAAGCAGAAGAGAACATAGAGGCTGTTAAGAAACTCGCTCAGGGAAGCCATTTTGATAAAATTTCACACCCTAAGCCGCCGCCTCCAGAACTTGAATTTCCATCTGCCGAGAATTATATTCACCTGGATTCTCGGACGCCAATTCTTGAGGATATTGTGGGTGCATTAAGAGATCCCAATGTTGAAATGATTGGCGTGCATGGGCTAGGAGGAGTCGGTAAGACCACATTAGTCGAGAAGGTCGCCAAAAAATTGCTAGATGCTGGAACTTTTAAGCAAGTCCCGCTAGTAGCTGTCTCCAAGGATCACAATGTGAAGGACATACAAAAAAAACTGGCTGACAAATTGAATTTTACATTGGATGCCAGGAAGGATGAAAACGGAAGAGCGATTGAGTTGTGGAATAAATTCAAGAATGGCGAGAAATATCTAGTAATATTGGATGATATTTGGGAAAAGGTGGACCTGAAGGCAATAGGTATTCCTGTCATGGAAGGACATATAGGGTGTAAAGTTGTGCTAACGTCTCGAAAGGAAGATTTGTTAAGAATCACAATGAAAGTCGATAGAAATTTTCCAATTGCAGTGCTACCGGAGGAAGAAGGATGGAACCTGTTCAAGAAGAAGGTGGGAAATACTATCGAGTCTCGGCCAGAAATAGATTCCCTAGCACGCGAAGTGTGTAGAAAATGCAAAGGATTGCCGGTCGCCATAAATGCTCTTGGAGCCGCGTTGGAAGATAGGCCATACCACACGTGGAAGAATGCTTTGGATAAGCTAGAGAGGCACATGCTCACACATATTGAAGGTATTGACCCAAGTGTTTGGGCCTCCTTATGGGTGAGCTTCGATATGTTACAGTCCTCAGATGCGCAATCTTGTTTCTTGCTCTGTTGTTTATTTGCTGAGGATGCTGAGATTCCGATTGACGAGTTAATGAGACACTGCATGGCAAGGAGTTTGCTTGCTCAAAACCCTCGTACATTTGATGAAGCAAGAACTGCCATGTGTACAGTGGTTGATGTCCTCAAATCAGCTTCTTTGTTGTCAACTGGCGATCATGAAACTGTTGTCAAAATTCATGATGTCATTAGAGATGTTGGTATCTCAATTGCACGTGAGAAAGAAGCATTTCTGGTAGATCATGGTGCCCTTCGATTGCCACAGAATCCCACAAATGGACCATCCTACAAAGCAATGTCATTAAGTTTCAAAAGTATTAAAGGGCTTTCAGATGGGTTGGTATATCCAGAACTCCACACCTTAATGGTTGCTAATAGCGAACTTTCGGATCTTGAGTTTCCAGACAACTTTTTCAATGGGATGATGCAACTTAAAGTGTTAACTATTACTGGAATCCGTATGCGGCGACTCCCGTCATCACTTGCAAAATTGAAAAACCTTCGGATGCTATATCTGAATGAATGCAAGTTGGATGATATTGCTGTACTTGAGGACTTGAAGAGTAACCTTGAAGTGCTTGAAGTGCTTAGTCTTAAAGGTTCTAATATCGAGGCGTTGCCACCAGAGATCGGACAATTGACTAGTCTACGGGTGTTAGATTTCCAAGATTGTGACAAACTCATGGTGATTCCACGAGGGGTCATATCCAATTTGACTGGCCTGGAGGAATTATACTTTCCAATGACATTTGACAAATGGGAGGCCACAACAGACGAGCAACAAGACACCAGCAGCAGAGACAATGTGAGCCTCGAGGAGCTAAGAGAGTCATTGGCTAATGCTCAATTAACCACTTTACATATCCATGTACCTAATGTCGAGCTACTACCCAAGGAGGATCTAAAATTGGCGGACCTAAAGGGATTTAGGATATCAGTGGGTTCAGAATTCGATTATTTTGAAGCATTAATTTCTCGAACATGCATGTTGAAACTAGAAGGGATTCAATTAAGAAATAAATTCATCCCTTTGGTGGACAAAGCTGAAGTGCTAATCCTCAAGTTAGAATCGTCCGTGCATCCGTTACAGTTGTTCAATAAGCTAACTGTGTTAAGTATTGAACAATTTAAGTTAAAGTATCTCTTCTCCCCGACCACCGCTAGAGGACTTGTCCACCTGGAAGTACTAAAAGTAACCTCCTGTGAGATCATAGAGGGAATAGTTGGATTTGAAAGGCAAAAAGATGAAAATGAAATCACAGGTGAGGTGAAGTTTAGTAAACTAAAGCAACTGAAATTGACAAGTCTTCCGAACCTCATAAGCTTTTTTGCCGAAAAGGAGGAGATGGGAACAACCATGGGAAGCTTTTCTGCTCGTGCCCAACCTCTTTTCAATGAACAGGTAATTGAAGCTTTATCAAAGTCCTTTTCGATTGAGCAATGAACAGTCGGCTTTAGTGCCCCATTGACGGCAATCCAATCCCCAATGGTGGAGGGACAGAGGGATCAACACTATAATTTTTTATTAATTTTAATTTTATCCTAAATTATAAAGGTCATGACAATTTGTATTACAAAATTTTCACATTTTTTTTAGAACGTACATCCCTATTGTCTTTGTCAAGTTTCAAAAAAAAAACGTTTTCTTTTGCGTATTTGTTTTTCCATAAAGACTTGTTATCTATATATATATTGTAGCAAATTTTATGTTTTAATTTCATTTCTTGCATTTTTTCTTTTTATTTGTACTTCATAATTTTACTCTTAATCACCTTAAGGCATTTCGAATATCATTCCATTCTTAACTTTTAGTTTCACATATAGAAAAATGATGTCTAATGTAAAAAATAACCTCCACTTACTACTCAAAAGTGCCTTAAACAAAGGCTACGCTTTTTATACTTTTAACATTTATTAGCAATTGGAGCAAGATTGCTAATATTGTGTAGTGAATTTTTCTTAGATTTGATCCGTTGAGAAAATTCAAACAATTTTATTTTATTTATTTATCTAAGTTACTTTCTTAAAAACTATGTTAGGAATTTTATTTTTAGTACGAATTTTTTTTATTGTTATTCTACAATTGCTTATTCAAATACTTGTTGGTAGAAATGTGTTTAAAAAGTACCCCCACTTATAAAGATTTCTGACTACGCCACTACCAATCCCACAAACACTAGTTCAAAAGTTCATGTAAAACAAATGTGGGCTTCTAATTTTAAAAAAAGAAAAGAAAAGGAAAAAAGAGGGGAAATGCTTAATTAATTATCCCCAACTTTGTCTGGGGATTTAGTACCCCTTTGACTTTCACCATATGAATGCATACAGTTAACCACATGAGGGCATAGCAAGAAAAACAGAAATGGCGTAACAATAAGCACAAATTTCATAACAACACTATTTTCATAAAATGGTGTAACATTTATCAAAACAATGCACACCAATTCAGCAAATCATGATGCATAATATTTTTCAGAACGGCATAGCATTTTCAAAATAACTCATTTTATGTTGTCCCCCGGCCCGTCATAACATTTACCAGAAATGGTATACAATTAACCATGAAAAAGCAAAACATTTTTTAATTTGGGCACACCCATAACGTGGGGGTACTTAATTAGTATTTCCCAAAAAATGAAAGGGTCTTATTCGGAGGACAGTGCACGTTATGGTTTTGATCTCAAACAAGTGGCTGACTTATATATTCCTTGTGTAGCAGTTGTTTGATAATGCTTGGCGAGCAACCTTTACATGGAGAAGTCCTAATGATTCATCTATCAAACTACTTTGTAGGTTATTTTCCCTGCTTTGGAGGAATTGACTATTGATGAGCTGGGTAACATAATAAAGATTTGGGACAAGCAATCAATAGCTGTTTTGGAAGAACAAGGGTCTTTCTGCCAAGTGAAGTCCGTCGATGTCAGAAGATGCGCGAAACTGATGCATGTGTTTCCATCCAATATGCATCCACAGTTAAAGAATCTAGAAAGGCTTGAAGTATATAGGTGTGAAACCCTGAAGGGAATAGCTGAATTTGAGGGAGAAATAGATGAAGATGGACTTAGAAATGAGGTATGTTTCAGAAAATTGAGAACTTTAATTGATATTGTTAATTCTAATTAATCTATGATATTAATTGCTACTATCCGCTTTTTAATGAAAAAAGATTCATTTGCTTTATCATTATCCTGTCATCTTACTTTGAATCTTTAATTTCATGTCGGTTCTTAGACCATGCTTTACATTTGAATAGGGTACGTAACATTATCATGGACAGTTATATATGCCCCTCTCAGCCTCTCTCACGCTATCTCATATACACACACACACACACGTCCCCCCGTTCCTCACACACCATACAAATATAATGAATGGTACTTGTTGTATGACCCAGTATACTCTGTTTTTCCCCCTTTTCAAGTGCAATGACATCTTTCAAGTCCTTTTTTTTTTTTTTTTTTGGAAGTTAGGAATTTCTTTTCAGTACATGGAGGACTAGATATTTATACTGATCATGTCAATTTTAGATGGATAACATACAATATATATATATATTGAATATTATGAAATTGTGTGATGCTATGATTGATCCATTTAACATTTTTCATAGATACGATGGGCTTATGGGCCTAAAAAAGAGACTTGATTGCTGAAAAAAAAAACCCACATAAAACACATAAGCTATACTTTAGTTAAGAAATAGTACCTTATTATCTACACAAACATGTATCTGGAGAAAATTATACTCAAATGTAGTAGAATTTTCATTTGAAATTCGCATTAATTAGTACCGTGACGTAGTAGTACATCTTTTAAAATTATAAGCTTAGGATAAACTCTATAGTTTTGAAATGGTAGATAGCAAATAGCCATATATTCCTACTCTGCGATTTGCATTAATCTTACTGAATTATCCTTATTCGTTACTTATTCTAGTACCATACAATACTGTCAGGTTGCATACATATAGTACGCTTAGTTAATTTTATCTAGATTAGCCTGAATTTTATTTGCCTAAATATGAGCTCGATGTTTTTATGGATCATCTGTTTCAATAGTGCTCGTAAATAGATCTATCTGAAATAGTTGCATTCGGCTTTGGACCGTGGGATTAATGCATTCCGTTCATAATAGAACATAGATTAACATATCGTCATCCTTTATTCACCTTTGCTCAAACTTGATAGTGATTAACATTTTCCCTATCGGCTTACTTTCGTATTATTATCAGTCTGACATCAAAACTTAGCTATCGTATTTGTCCCAATTGCTCGTGCATTTTGCCAATGAGTAGTGAGAGCTGAACGTGGGTATATTTTTGAAGGACAGTAGTGGGAGCTGAACGTGGGTAGCTCTTGGCTTTCATTGTAGAATTATTTTTTTAGACAACAATATGCTACCTCTCAAGTTATTCTAACTTTATCCACGACATGGCTATGGAGGCAAATAGGTGGGTCACTGCACTGGGACTTTGCGAAAAGAAGGGCGGGAAATGACCCAATCAATAGCATGAGCCAGTCCTTGTAGAGACCATGTTCGTCGATCAAATGTGCTTTGATATTACTTGTATTATCATGTGGTTCATTTTCACCAACTATATATGTCCAAAGTCTTATCTCATATAATCTAATGCGGCGCTCATCATATTCAGATGTTGACGGACCATTGCAATATGGTTAAAACCTTTCTTGGTTTTAATTTTCTTATTCGACTAAATCGATTCTGGATAAATATTAGTTAAAGGATTTAGAGTAACTCGAAAAGATGTGTTTGCTGAAATCTTGATTTTTTGTTTTTGTTGTTTCCACCGAAAAAGAGAAGTTAAAATATCCTTTTTATTTGAATTAATCTAATCGTAGTTCAACTTCAGACACATATTTGAATGAATTTTTTTTAATCAAATGCAACTAGGGAAAGAAGGGACTACAGTTATGAAAAGAAAGATTGAATGGTTATCAAAGCCTCTAGGCAAGCTCAATGGTACTAATACGGTTCTGAGTTCTAGTAATTTATCAAATAAAATGGGAAATTGGAAACTCCAACAAATATGATGTGTCTTGATATTAGAAGATTGAAAGGTGATCGAATTGATGAATATGTCTTCCACAGCTCTCCATATTTTGAGACTCGAATCTTGTGCTTCTAAGCTGAGATGGATTTGAGAGCTTCATTGGACCTCATTGTTATTCAATCTCAGTCGAAGATATTGAGCAATGTTTGGAGTTAGTACTTGCTCTAAGAAACATTTATAACATACTAGAATGAATCCTCATTTTAATTGATTTTAGAGCTTGATTAATTGGACCTCATTGTAGTTCAATCATTATTGAATGTGTTGTAAACAACTTTGCAGGTTACTTCCCCTGCCCAAGAACATTTAGAGATGGTTAGGATAACAGAGATTCAGGACAAGCAACCACTCCCAGAACCCAAAAAAGAAGTTGAATCCTTGTGCAAACTTACGGACATTTGTATTAACAAGTGTGACCAATTGTTGTATGTATTTCCCTCCCATATGCTTCCTTTAAATCTGGAAGAACTCGAGATAGAAGACTGTGACGAGTTGGAGGTGATATTCTCAAAGGACCCGAAGGAGGAGAAAGAAGCAATCAACGATGACATCATTGTGTTCCCTCGCTTAAAGAAAGTGAGACTTTGGAAATTGCCTAAGCTCAAAAGTTTCTATACTGAAACGCAAGGCTTCTTCTCCCACAAGGTACGTACATCATTAATGTTACTATCATTGACAATCCATCCTCCCCCAATGTTCTTAATAACATCATTAATGTTGAAGAACACCATTTAAAAGTATAACCTTTTTTAATTTGGGCACATCCATAACGTGGCGGTACCTTAGAATTTCCCAAAAAATGAAAGGCTCTTATTTGG
Source organism: Rhododendron vialii (assembly GCF_030253575.1). Taxonomy (NCBI): domain Eukaryota; kingdom Viridiplantae; phylum Streptophyta; class Magnoliopsida; order Ericales; family Ericaceae; genus Rhododendron; species Rhododendron vialii. The sequence goes on along the minus strand of NC_080559.1, from coordinate 1,864,828 downwards.
ACCGTGGGATTTTTTCAGCTCCGTATTCAATGCATGATAGCGTTGTTCCCGTTCTATGCATAGAAAGACATATATCTACTGTTATGATTTAAAAATTTAAAGTGTGAATAGAATAAATTCCTATTAATTTGCAATTGTAAAAAATATAAGGTAAACGAAACTAATTTAGATACTTATGGTCACAATTAGCTTCCTATTTGAAGACTGAAACCATTTGAAAAAGCATGTACTATACATTTAATTTTTTTTAACCAATTTGAATTATCTTAGTTGGCTAGGAGTTTGAATTTTTCTACGTGTGTGTGGGTGTTCTTTTCTGAATAGGCTTTTCATTCTTTCTTGTTCTATCTTATAACAGGCTTATTTATGCTTTTTTGATATTGGTTAAAAAAAAGAAGATACATTCAATTTTTTTATGTAGTAATAGATTTCTCTTCAGTCTGCTGTGGACTATATAGTCTCCTTGTGAACAGAGATCACTTTAAATTGGTTTTTGTCTGAGCATGCATTAAAAAACCTTGTCGATTGATATTCATTGCGTATCTAATTTTTACTAAACGGAAGGGGCGACAAGTATTAGTTGGAAGACATACTAAAAAAATTGAATGTGATGGAATTTTGTGGGCAGGACCTAGTAGGCTATTCTTCATCCAGAAAGGACCGGCCAGGAAGTTCCCCGAAGAAATAAATAAGTTATTTTTCTTAAAAAAATGTCAACTTTATTAATAACTAAAAATCTCAAGTCTCCAAATTATATTGAGGAATAAGTTGAACATTCGGCTTTAGTACACATTGACATAAAGCTAACTTTGTCCGAGGATACAGTATCCCTGTTGACTTTCATCATTTAAATGGATAAAGTTAACCACGAAAAAGCATTACATTTTCAGAAAATGATGCATAACATTTTTAATTTGCATTGCATTTTCAAAGCAACTCATTTAATGTTGTCCCCCGTCATAACATTCACCACAATAAGTATAACCCTCATCATGAAAAAGCATAACATTTTATGATTTCGGCTTACCATAAGGTGGGGGTACCTTAGCATTTCCCAAAAATGGAAGTTTGTTACTCCCTCCGTCCCTTTTTTAGAGTCCAGTATTCCATTTTGGGCTGTCCCTTAATAAGTGTCCATTTTGTAAAGTTAGTAGGTAAAAGTTGGTGCATTGTCTATTTTACCCCTAAAAGTAGATTTCTTTTTGAAAAGTAAGTGAGTAAAAGTGTAATGATGATGGGTAAGTAGGGAAAGTGGAGGAAAAAGTTGATGTGAAAGATATAATGATGATGTCTTTTTAATAAGTTGGAATTACGAAGCAGGACACTTAAAAAGGGACGGAGGGAGTAGTTTTTTTTTTTTTATAAGCAAAAGAATTTATTAATCTTTATAAAGGATTACAAAGATTAAAAGGATTAAGGGCGCACCGGCAAAAGCCACCCGAGACCTAAAAGAAGGCAAGACGCCAATTGAAGCCCAAAAAGAATCACCGAAACCCAAACAAAAAGCAACCAAAGACCCAAACGAGCCTCACACCCAAAACCTAAATCCCCACCAACAACAACAAAAACACAGTGAAAAAGCCAAAACCAAAACCAAATAGCCGCCAAGCAAAACCAAAAAAGAAGCAAGACACCTCATACCCGCCCAAACTCGAGATCAAAAAGCCATAGAGAGGGATGCATCCTCCACGAAATTAACATCGTCCTCCGAGATATCCTCTTCCTCAAAATCATCTAAAACATGTATCCTTTCTTTTAATTCTTCCTCTTGCATTTCAACAAATCTCCTCAAATTATAATTCCTCCCTCATTTAATTTCAATACCCAAAGTTTTACCAATGTCCAACATCTTGCGAGCTTCCTTAAAGAACATTGAGGAATAAGGGCCTTTCTTATTGAGTTATTTCTATGATTCACTTTATCGAATTTAGCCTCAATCTTTGCGAGATGCTTTTTCTTCTTAATTTTCCTCTCCGATCTTCTCACTTCCCTTCTCATTTTAATTATGGCATCAACGTACGAACTAATGCCGGGAAAGTTACTCCCATCTTTAGAGTTCCGCCTAGGTAACCGTTCAACTGCTTCTACTCCCCCACTGGAAATAACATAATCCTCTCCATGAAAGGCCTCTCTTCTTTGGCGGTACTCCTCAAAAGACTGAGTAATACAACGTGAAGCACCTTCCTTTTGGTTCAAATCTACAAGTAAATTAATTCCCTCCGCTTGAGCAGCCCTCAGGAAGTTTTGAGAATCCTGAATATCCTCCACTATCTCTAACCCTTTATCCGAAGCCTCCATAGGACTCTCAGCATATGCAATTCCAGTTAGCTGATTATTGAGATTCTCATGAGCTTCAAAAAAGCAATCCGTACCCCTTCTGTGTGTTGAGTCAGCTCCATAAGCATCATCACCCTTGACCAGACTAGCCTTACTAGCAACCACCTCATTCTCTTCAATCTCAACACTGGAAACTGAAACTGAGTTTGCCTTCCTTAACAACTGAAACTCTGGAAAAGAGGTGTCCTCTTGAACTCGCATGCGAAATTCACTGTTATTAGCTTGGATGTGTATCCATTCGTTGATGGAATCTTTTACCGTTGCAATGAGAATTCTTCCATTCGCAAAAGATGTCATTTCCATAATATCCTCATCGACTGATAGAACTTCCCAATAGATATAGCCAATTTTCTTGAAAGTATCAACACTCCAAACGTTGAGACGAACCCCCAAGCATTTAACCCAAACAATTCTCTCAAAACTCGCAACTTCTTCACTCCATGGTTTGATTTCACTGAACCATCTTGATAACCATTTCTCCTTTATGGTTAGATCCCTCATTTCTTTGTTCAGACAAGTAACGAGAACACGACGACCCCCCATTGCTCTCACTAAAGTTCCTTTCACCTTTTCTTTCTTGAATTCAATCTCCAGATCCTCAATTATAGTCACCTTGTCTAGCTTTGCAACCGCATTTCGATTTAACCACTCATTACCGACTGGTTTAATGTTCTGGACTTTTGCTTCCATCTCCTTGACCACCCGATCATTCTTATCACTTTTAACCACCTGAGCTTTTGCTTCTAACTCCCTGACTACCCCATTATTCTTATCACTTTTAACTAGCTGAGCGAAAGACTTTCCATTACCAAAGAGATCTCTTTTCAATTTATCAGCATCGGAAAAGCCTTTTTTACTTGACTCAGCACCAAGAAAGTTCTCTTGGTGATACATTCTCTCCTTAACACAGGTTTTGGTTCCCTGTTCAAATGTGGCTCTTTTCACGAAGAGCTTCTTGTCGTGGATCCATAGCCCATTTGTTCGAAGTATAGCAACATCAGCTGAGACAGAGCAGTTACAGCGAATAAACCCGAATCTATTACCCGACACTCTGCTTCTCTTTAAAGGAATATACTCATCCTTAATAACACCAAAATTATTGAAAGTTTTCCAAAGCCATTGACGACCAACATCCTCTGGCAGATTATCAACATACAGAGTGAAAATTTGTTGATCTCCCAAAATTTTCTTTCCATTCTGATTGCTAAGTTTACTAATCACTGGGATCCAACCCCCCTCATTAGATCGAAAGCCTTCTCTCATCTCCCTCCCCATTGCATTCCAAAAGAAAGCAATTAAACAGCAGCAAATACCACATACCAAAGCCTAAAAATTAACTGCAAAAACAAGGTAGACACCTAAACAGTAGATCAAAGGAAATAACTGCAAGCCTCACCGAAAGCACAAGAGGGCGGCGGCACAAAGCAGAACGGCAACCGGAGACAGGGCCAGCGTCTGACAGCAAACGGAGAAAACAAGGCCGGCGGTCGAATAAGGAGGGTGGCGGCACAGAGTAGATCGGCAACCAAAGACAGGGCTCAACCGGAGACAAAGCAGATCTGGTACAGAGCAGATCGAAAACGCCTGGGCCAGACCAGCAAGGACGAACCAGGGAGGGTAGGAGAGAAACGGTGAAGAGGGAGGGCAAAGGCCGGCAGGTGACGCCAGGGGCGCAGGGAACGGGGGGGGGGGGGGGGGGGGGTGTGGTTTATGGTTTCGCCATTCAAATTCCCAACGGCCTTTTTTGAACTGCTTCACGATTGAAGTTTGTTAGTTGGACGAAAATGCGTGCAACGGTTTCCAAACCTTGACATTGTGCGATCTAACAAAGCTTGAAAGCTTCTGTACCAAATTGGGTAAGGTGGGCACAACAAAGGCAACTCTACCATCCATGGATACCTTTATTTAACGGAAAGGCACATTTGCTTTATCATTACAAGCGTTGTGGCCTGTTCATGCACGGGATCAAAAATATCATATTGATATTTTTTTCGGTCTCGTGTATCGAATGGGAAAAAGAGATAGTCACGATAGTGTTGTTCTCGTTCTATGCATGAAAAGACATACTTCTACTATTACGAATTAAAAATTTAAAGTGTGAATAGAATAAATTCCTATTAATTTGCAATTGTAAAAAATATAAGATAAACAAAGCAAGTAGTATACATTTAATTGGAACCATTTGAAAAAGCAAGTAGTATACATTTAATTTTTTTTAACTAACTGGGATTATCTTTGTTGGCTCTTACATCTCAATAGAAGATCAAGTTTGAATTTTCCTACTTGTGTGTGCGTGAGTTTTCTTCCCTTAATAGGCTTTTCATTCTTTCTTGTTTATACCTTATAATAGGCTTATTTCTGGTATTGATTGAAAAAAAATACATTCAATTTTTTTGTATCAATAATTGTTAGTAGTTGATGTGCAAATAATAGATAGACAAAAAATAAATAAAACTCTCTCTCTCTCTCTCTCTCTCTCTCTCTCTCTCTCTCTCTCTCAATCAAAAGGAACAGTATGACTGCTAGTAATCCCCCAGATGGATGTAATGAATTTTATTTTTATTGAAGAGCACGGATGTAATGAATGATACCCAGTAGGCTTTGTTCTTCTTTTAGTACCCTTTATTACTATCTTATGTTATCGGAGCCCCTTTCGTCATTGTTTTTTCTCTTTTACAAGTGCAACGGTTTTGAGTAATTTTTTATTTTCTGTGCTAATAGATTTCTCTTCAGTCCACAGACTAGATAGAACCCTTAGGCCTTACGAACGCTGGCATGTAATGCGATCTGTTACGGTGATCACGTTAAATTGGAATTTGTTCTTGTTTGAGTATGCATTAAAAAATCTCGTTGATCGATATTGCACTAAGTCGTACTTGGATGGCATACTAAAAAATTGAATGCCATGGAATTACACCTAAATTTGGAGCTACTATTGCTATGCCAATCGGAGTCTTCGATCGGTCGCTGCCGACTGCCCAAATCAACTATTTTTGTCCATCCTTCCCAATGCTCCTAAAAAACGTCATTAATGTTGATGAACGCCATTTAAAAGTATAACCTTTTTTAATCTGGGTACACCCATAACGTGGCGGTACCTTAGTATTTCCCAAAAAATGAAAGGTTCTTATTTGGAGGATAGTGCATGTTATGGTTTTGATCCCAAACAATTAACTAGCTGACTTATTCCTTGTGTAGGAGTTGTTTGATAATGCTTGGCGAGCAACTTTTACATGGACAAGTCCCTAATGATTCATCTATCAAATTACTTTGTAGGTTATTTGCCCTGTCTTGGAGTGTTTGATCATTAATGGACTGGGTAACATAATAAAGATTTGGGAAAAGCAATCAATTGCAGTGTTGGAAGAACAAGAGTCTTTCTGCAAACTGGAAGATTTGCAAGTCACAAGCTGCAGTAAACTGATGCATGTGTTTCCGTCCAATATGCATCCACTGTTAAAGAATCTAAAAACCCTACAAGTGAACTCCTGTGAAACCATGAAGGGAATAGCTGAATTTGAGCGAGAAATAGATGAAGATGGACTTAGAAATGAGGTATGTCGTTTCAGCAAATTGAGAACTTTGATATTGTTTTTTTTGCTCGGCAAAGGAAATTTTATTAGAGCTCGAAAGGGTACATCGAGAAAAAAAGTTGGGGAACAAAAAAGCTCAACCCAACACAAAGAAAACAAAAGCAAATCCCATGCAGCAGGAGTTTGATATTGTTAATTCTAATTAATCTATGATATTAATTGCTACTATCCACGCACAACTGCTTTTTAATGGAAAGATACAATATTTGCTTTATCATTATCCTTTTATGATACTTTGAATCTTTAATTTAATGTTGGTTCTTAGACCATGCTTTACTTATGAATAGGGTAACATTATCCGGGGCAGTTATATATGCCCCTCTCAGCCTCTCTCACACACACACTTCTCCCGTTCCTCACACACCATACAAATACAATGAATGGTACTTGTTGTATGACCCAATATACTCTGTTTTTCCCCCTTTCTAAGTGCAATGACGTCTTTCAAGTCCTCTTTTTTTTTTTGGTTTTTGGCGGTTAAGAATTTCTTCAATCCACGGAAGACTAGATATGTATGCTGATCATGTCAAATTGTTTCTTGTCCGAGTATGCATGAAAATATCTAGTTGATCGATGATAGTCATTGCCTACCTAATTTGTTCTTCAAAGGAATGGTCTGGCAATTGCTAGATGGATAACATATAATTTTTTTGAATATTATGAAATATGTCATGCAATGATTGAATCCATTTAACATTTTTTATAGTTAAGAGATAGGCTTATGGACCTAAAAAATAAAAATAAAAAGACTTGATTGCTGAAAAAGGCCTTATTATCTACACAAACATGTATCTGGAGAAAATTATACTCAAATAAAATTTTCATTTCAAATTCGCATTCAGTACCGTGACGTAGTAGTACCTCTTTTAAAAGTATGAGCTTAGGATAAACTCTATAGTTTTGAAATGGTAGATAGCAAATAGCCATATATTCCTAATCTGAAATTTGCATTAATCTTACTGAATTATCCTTATTCGGTACTTATTCTAGTACTATACAATACTGTCAGGTTGCATGCATATAATACGCTTAGTTAATTTTTATCTAGATTAGCTTAAATTTTATTTGCGTAAATATGAGCTCGATGTTTTTATTGATCATCTGGTTCAGTAGTGCTCATAAATATATCTATTTCAAATAGTTGCATTCAGCTTACCGTGGGATTGCATTCCGTTCACAATAGAACACAGATTAACATATCGTCATCCTTTAATTACCTTTGCTCAAACTTGATAGTGATTTAACATTTTCCCTATTGGCTTACTTTCGTATTATTATCAGTTGACATCAAAACTTGGCTATCGTATTTGTCCCAATTGCTCGTGCATTTTGCCAATGAGTAGTGGGAGCTGAACGTGGATAGACCTTGGCTTTCATTGTAGAATGATTTTTTTAGACAACAATATGCTACCTCACAAGTTATTCTAACTTTATCCACAACATGGCTATGGGGGCAAATAGGTGGGTCACTGCACTGGGACTTTGCGAAAAGGAGGGCGGGAAATGACCCAATCAATAGCATGAGCCAGTCTTTGTAGAGACCATGTTCGTCGATCAAATGTGCTTTGATATTACTTGTATTATCAAGTGGTTCATTTTCACCAACTATACATGTCCAAAGTCTTATCTCATACAATCCAATGCGGCGCTCGTCATGTTTAGATGTTGACGGACCATTGCAATATGGTTAAAACCTTTATTGGTTTTAATTTTCTTATTCGATCGCATCGACTCTAGATAAATATTAATTGTTAAGGATTTAGAGTAACTAGGAAAGATGTGTTTGAAGAAATCTTGATTTTTTGTTTTTGTTTTTTCCACCGAAAAAGAGAAGGTAAAATATCCTTTTTTATTCGAATTAATCTAATCGTAGTTCAACTTCAGACGCATATTTGGATGAATTTTTTTTAATCAAATGCAACTAGAGGGAAAGAAGGGACTACGGTTATGAAAAGAAAGATTACTGAGTTACAGCCAATTATCATATAGAACCATTTAAGTATTAGTCATCAAAGCCTCTAGGCAAGCTCAATGGTTCTGAGTTCTAGAAATTTATCAAATAAAATGGAAAATTTGAAACTCCAACAAATATGATGTGTCTTGATATTAGAAGATTGAAAGGTGATCGAATTGATGAATATGTCTTCCACAGCTCTCCATATTTTGAGACTCGAATCTTGTGCTTCTAAGCCCAGATGGATTTGAGAGCTTCATTGGACCTCATTGTTATTCAATCTCAGTCGAAGATATTGAGCATGGTTGGAGTTAGTACTTGCTCTAAGAAACATTTATAACATACTAGAATGAATCCTCATTTTAATTGATTTTAGAGCTTGATTGGACCTCATTGTTATCCAGTCATTATTGAATGTGTTGTAAACAACTTTGCAGGTTGCTTCCTCTGCCCGAGAACATTTAGAAATGGTTGGGGTAACAGAGATTTATATTATGAAGTGTGACCAATTATTGTATGTATTCCCCTCCCATATGCTTACTCAGAATCTGCAAGGCCTCCGGATAGAAAACTGTGACGAGTTGGAGGTCATATTCTCAAAGGACCCGAAGGAGGAGAAAGAAGCAATCAACGATGACATCATTGTGTTCCCTCGGTTAAAGCATGTGTCACTTCTCGAATTGCCTAAGCTCAAAAGTTTCTATACTGAAACGCAAGGCTTCTTCTCCCACAAGGTACGTACATCATTAATGTTACTATCATTGACAATCCATCCTCCCCCAATGTTCTTAATAACATCATTAATGTTGAAGAACACCATTTAAAAGTATAACCTTTTTTTTATTTGGGCACATCCATAACGTGGCGGTACCTTAGTATTTCTCAAAAAATGAAAGGCTTTTATTTGGACCGTGGAATTTTTTCAGCTCCATAATCAATGCACGATAGCGTTGTTCCCGTTCTATGCATAGAAAGACATATATCTACTGTTATGATTTAAAAATTTAAAGTGTGAATAGAATAAATTCCTATTAATTTGCAATTGTGAAAAATATAAGATAAACGAAGCTAATTTAGATACTTATGGTCAAACCGGAGAAGTGGCTCGTGTTCGTTTGTTAAAAAATTATTCAAGACTGGTTTGTTTATGTAACAAAATCAAGCTTGAACTTTTTTTTGAAAGTCGTTAAGGTTTCAAACCAAGCTCTTGAACAAGCTACTACTTGTTTCGTTCGTCTAATTATGTATAAAAAAATTTAAGCTACTCAAGATCATCTCGTGTTTGGCTTGATTAAAACTCAATTGCTATGTGATTAGGGTTAATTCGTTTTTCCGAAAAAAATAGAGAGGAGAGAAGAAAGAAGACTTTTTTTTTTAATCGGCGAAAAAGAAAGAAGACGTGTACTCCATTGTTTCTTCGATTATAGTACACTAGTGTGACTCCCACAATTTTTTCTCGCGTTGAGGTTTTCTGGCCACGTATGTCTATGTGTCTTTTGTGTCATCTATTTCATAGGCACTATTTTCATTTGCCATGTGATATCTGTGATCGATAGTTTTCAAGTTCCGGAGGGGCTAGAACTATACAATTATTCTTATGATCTATTGCTGGGTAGGTGCTAGAACTATACAATTTTATTCTAAGGACGGGGGAGTTTCAAAGTTTTTACATGCATAATTTAATTTCGGTAAATTTATCAATTATTAATATTTTCTCTTTTTATGATTTTATCAGTTTGTACAAATTAAGCTCTTTACCCTTTTTACTTAAGTTTATGTAGTTTCATTAATTGCAATTAGAAAAATAGAAGTTGATCAATCTGATTTTTATCAGAGTAAAAAATATAAAATGCACACATGGGCCTAAACAATGGTGCATATATAACTATTTTAAAAATGCACGGCATTCTAAAAATCATTTATTTTACGTTGTCCCCCGTCATAACATTCGCCACAAATAAATTGAATGTAAAGGTTTTCTCAAACAATGAGCTGATTTATTCATTGTGTAGTGTAGCAGTTGTTTGATAATGTTTGGCGAGTAACCTTTCCATGGAGTACTAGTCCCTAATGATTCCTATGTTGAACTACTTTTTAGGTTATTTTCCCCGTGTTGGAGAAATTGAGCATTCGAAAGGTGCATAAAATAATTGAGATTTGGGACAAGCAATCAATAGCAGTCTTAGAAGAACAAGGGTCTTTCTGCCAACTGACGGATTTGTATGTCTCCAAATGCGAGAAACTGATGCATGTGTTTCCTTCCAAAATGCTTTCACCGTTAAAGAATCTGAAAGTGCTATGCGTGAGGGATTGTCCAATCATAGAGGGAATAGTTGAATTTGAGGGAGAGATGGAGGGAATAGTTGAATTTGAGGGAGAGATAGATGAAGATGGACTCAGAAATGAGGTATGTTTTAGGGAATTGAGATACTTGGATTTGTCTAGTCTACCAAACCTTGAAAGCTTCTGTACCAAATTGGGGAAGGTGGGCACAACTGAAGGCAACTCTACTATCCATGCACTACCTTTATTCAACGGAAAGGTACATTTGCTTTATCATTATCCTTCTTATATTATGCTTTTTTGCTTTAAAAATTATCATTATCCTCTCTCTTACACACACTTGTATAGAGGCCACACCCCGGATGTAATGAATGGTTCCCGGCCAGTAGGCTTTGTTCTTCTTCTTTTAGTGCCCTTGCTCTCTAATGTCATCGGAGCCCCTTCCGCCATTGTTTATCTCCTTTTCAAGTGAAATGGCTTCTTTTGAGTAATTTTTTTTATTTTATGTAGTAATAGATTTCTCTTCAGTCTGCTTTGGACTATACAGTCCCCTTGCGAACAGTGATCACTTTAAGCTAGTTCTTGTCTGAGTATGCATTAAAAGACCTTGTTGATCGATATTCATTGCGTATATAATTTTTACTAAACGGAAGGGGCCACAAGTATTAGTTGGAAGACATACTAAAAAAATTGAATGTCATGGAATTTTGTTAGCGGTGATTAAACAAATAGCTAAGAGCATCTCCAATAAGCTCAATAAATTTGGAGCTACTAGTGCAATGCCAATCGGAGTCTTCGGTCGTTGCCGATTGCTCAAATCAACTATTTCTATCGTTGAAGTCCATCCTCCCCCAATGCTCCTAACAACATCATTTTTTTTGAAACAACAAAAAGTTTTATTAAGGATAAACTCGACAATAGGTACATCGAGGGAAAAGAAGAGGGAAAAAGAAAAGCGTAAAAAAAGAGCGAAGAGAAGGGGGGAGAGGGGAGGGAAGCTTCCAACAAAGAGTTGAAAAGAAACGTACACCAAACTACCGATGCCAACAACGAAAGAACATCCAATCAAAAACATGACACCAGTATTCCTCCCATGTATCTGCATCCTCATCCCATTCTTCCATTTGAGCTGGCAGCAGGTGGGGTAATCAGTGGATTGATTGGAAACTAATTTGTGAGGCTAAAACCAGTTTAAAAAAAATTTCTTCGACAGACTCCTCTCAGGACAGCATCATCATGTAGCAAGTATCCAATCAATCCCAACAGATCTCCTAACAACATCATTAATGTTGAAGAACGCCATTTTCGGGTTGTGAAAAGTATATCATCCCCATGTGTTAATTTATTATTCTCCATATTTACTAGTCTAACAAAATTTTCTTTTGGTAAGTATAATGCATTTAGTAATATTTTTCACTTTTACAATTTTATCAGTCTGCACTTTATCATTTTTCCATGCCTAGTAAATTTATCAATTTGGACAAATGTATAATACCTATAATACGACAATTTACCAATTTTCTCTAATTTCAAATTTGTGAAATTTATCAATTCGGCATGTATATTACTTTTAGCAACATGATCAATTTTTGTGGTTTGTTAGTTCACACTTTTTAATTTTACATGCTTGCTAAATATATTAGTTTTGGCGAACTTATCAATTTTCATTAGTGTGTCCAACCCAATATGTTAAACTACCATATTTCTTTATTTACTAATCTCATGAAAAAATTATCTGCTTTGTGATTTTATCGGTTTGCACTTTCTGATTTTTACATGCTTAGAGATGGGTTTTAGAGCTTCATTGGACCTCATTATTATCCAATCACTAATGAACATTGTGTAAACAACTTTGCAGGTTGCTTTTCCTGTTCTGGAAACTTTAAATTTTTGGAATTTATCTAAGATAACAAGGATTTGGGACGAGCAACCACTTTCAGAACCAGAAAAAGAAGCTAAATCCTTCTTCAAACTTACGAACCTTTCTGTTGTTGGTTGTGAGGACTTGGAGTATGTATTGCCCTTGTATATGCTTCGTCAATTAATGATTCTGCAAAGTCTCACCATAACTGGTTGTACGAAGATGGAGGTGATAATCTCAAACAACCTGAAGGAGAAAGAAGCCACCAACAACAATCATACCATTCGGTTCCCTCAGTTAAAGACCCTGGAACTCGAGGATTTGCCTAATCTCAAAAGTTTCATATGTGGTGAAACGCGACTCTTCTTCTCCGACAAGGTACACATTAAGCTCTTTACCCTTTTTACTGAAGTTTATGTAGTTTCATTAATTGCAATTAGAAAAATAGAAGTTGTTCAATCTGATTTTTATCAGAGTGAAAATATAAAATGCACACATGGGCCTAGCAATGGTGCATAACTATTTTGAAAATGCACGGCATTCTAAAAATCACTTATTTTACGTTGTCTCCCGTCAAAGCATTCCCCACAAAGAAATTGTCTGTAAAGGTTTTCTCAAACAATGAGCTGATTTCCTTAAAAAAAAAAAGGAGCTTATTTATTCATTGTGCAGTGTAACAGTTGCTCAATAATGTTTGGCGAGTAACCTTTCCATGGAGTACTAGTCCCTAATGATTCCTACGTTAAACTACTTTTTAGGTTATTTTCCCCGTGTTGAACAAATTGAGCATTCGAAAGATGCATAAAATAATTGAGATTTGGGACAAGCAATCAATAGCAGTCTTAGAAGAACACGGGTCTTTCTGCCAACTGACGAATTTGGATGTCTCCAAATGCGAGAAACTGATGCATGTGTTTCCTTCCAAAATGCATTCACCGTTAAAGAATCTGAAAGTTCTATGCGTGAGTGATTGTCCAACCATGGAGGGAATAGTTGAATTTGAGGGAGAGATAGATGAAGATGGACTCAGAAATGAGGTATGTTTTAGCAAATTGAGTTCCTTGAAATTGTCCAGTCTACCCAACCTTGAAAGCTTCTGTACCAAATTGGGGAAGGCAGGCACAACTGAAGGCAACTGTACTATCCATGCACTACCTTTATTCAACGGAAAGGTACATTTGCTTTATCATTATCCTTAATATATTATGCTTTTTTGCTTTAAAAATTATCATTAGATGTCCTCTCTCTTACACACACTTGTATAGAGACCACACCCCGGATGTAATGAATGGTTCCCGGCCAGTAGGCTTTGTTCTTCTTCTTTTAGTGCCCTTACTCTCTAATGTCATCGGAGCCCCTTCCGCCATTGTTTATCTCCTTTTCAAGTGAAATGGCTTCTTTTGAGTAATTTTTTTTTATTTTATGTAGTAATAGATTTCTCTTCAGTCTGCTTTGGACTATACAGTCCCCTTGCGAACAGTGATCACTTTAAGCTAGTTCTTGTCTGAGTATGCATTAAAAGACCTTGTTGATCGATATTCATTGCGTATATAATTTTTACTAAACGGAAGGGGCCACAAGTATTAGTTGGAAGACATACTAAAAAAATTGAATGTCATGGAATTTTGTTAGCGGTGATTAAACAAATAGCTAAGAGCATCTCCAATAAGCTCAATAAATTTGGAGCTACTAGTGCAATGCCAATCGGAGTCTTCGGTCGTTGCCGATTGCTCAAATCAACTATTTCTATCGTTGAAGTCCATCCTCCCCCAATGCTCCTAACAACATCATTTTTTTTGAAACAACAAAAAGTTTTATTAAGGATAAACTCGACAATAGGTACATCGAGGGAAAAGAAGAGGGAAAAAGAAAAGGGTAAAAAAAGAGCGAAGAGAAGGGGGGAGAGGGGAGGGAAACTTCCAACAAAGAGTTGAAAAGAAACGTACACCAAACTACCGATGCCAACATCGAAAGAACATCCAATCAAAAACATGACACCAGTATTCCTCCCATGTATCTGCATCCTCATCCCATTCTTCCATTTGAGCTGGCAGCAGGTGGGGTAATCAGTGGATTGATTGGAAACTAATTTGTGAGGCTAAAACCAGTTTAAAAAAAATTTCTTCGACAGACTCCTCTCAGGACAGCATCATCATGTAGCAAGTATCCAATCAATCCCAACAGATCTCCTAACAACATCATTAATGTTGAAGAACGCCATTTTCGGGTTGTGAAAAGTATATCATCCCCATGTGTTAATTTATTATTCTCCATATTTACTAGTCTAACAAAATTTTCTTTTGGTAAGTATAATGCATTTAGTAATATTTTTCACTTTTACAATTTTATCAGTCTGCACTTTATCATTTTTCCATGCCTAGTAAATTTATCAATTTGGACAAATGTATAATACCTATAATACGACAATTTACCAATTTTCTCTAATTTCAAATTTGAGAAATTTATCAATTCGGCATGTATATTACTTTTAGCAACATGATCAATTTTTGTGGTTTGTTAGTTCACACTTTTTAATTTTACATGCTTGCTAAATATATTAGTTTTGGCGAACTTATCAATTTTCATTAGTGTGTCCAACCCAATATGTTAAACTACCATATTTCTTTATTTACTAATCTCATGAAAAAATTATCTGCTTTGTGATTTTATCGGTTTGCACTTTCTGATTTTTACATGCTTAGAGATGGGTTTTAGAGCTTCATTGGACCTCATTATTATCCAATCACTAATGAACATTGTGTAAACAACTTTGCAGGTTGCTTTTCCTGTTCTGGAAACTTTAAATTTTTGGAATTTATCTAAGATAACAAGGATTTGGGACGAGCAACCACTTTCAGAACCAGAAAAAGAAGCTAAATCCTTCTTCAAACTTACGAACCTTTCTGTTGTTGGTTGTGAGGACTTGGAGTATGTATTGCCCTTGTATATGCTTCGTCAATTAATGATTCTGCAAAGTCTCACCATAACTGGTTGTACGAAGATGGAGGTGATAATCTCAAACAACCTGAAGGAGAAAGAAGCCACCAACAACAATCATACCATTCGGTTCCCTCAGTTAAAGACCCTGGAACTCGAGGATTTGCCTAATCTCAAAAGTTTCATATGTGGTGAAACGCGACTCTTCTTCTCCGACAAGGTACACATTAAGCTCTTTACCCTTTTTACTGAAGTTTATGTAGTTTCATTAATTGCAATTAGAAAAATAGAAGTTGTTCAATCTGATTTTTATCAGAGTGAAAATATAAAATGCACACATGGGCCTAGCAATGGTGCATAACTATTTTGAAAATGCACGGCATTCTAAAAATCACTTATTCTACGTTGTCTCCCGTCAAAGCATTCCCCACAAAGAAATTGTCTGTAAAGGTTTTCTCAAACAATGAGCTGATTTCCTTAAAAAAAAAAAGGAGCTTATTTATTCATTGTGCAGTGTAACAGTTGCTCAATAATGTTTGGCGAGTAACCTTTCCATGGAGTACTAGTCCCTAATGATTCCTACGTTAAACTACTTTTTAGGTTATTTTCCCCGTGTTGAACAAATTGAGCATTCGAAAGATGCATAAAATAATTGAGATTTGGGACAAGCAATCAATAGCAGTCTTAGAAGAACACGGGTCTTTCTGCCAACTGACGAATTTGGATGTCTCCAAATGCGAGAAACTGATGCATGTGTTTCCTTCCAAAATGCATTCACCGTTAAAGAATCTGAAAGTTCTATGCGTGAGTGATTGTCCAACCATGGAGGGAATAGTTGAATTTGAGGGAGAGATAGATGAAGATGGACTCAGAAATGAGGTATGTTTTAGCAAATTGAGTTCCTTGAAATTGTCCAGTCTACCCAACCTTGAAAGCTTCTGTACCAAATTGGGGAAGGCAGGCACAACTGAAGGCAACTGTACTATCCATGCACTACCTTTATTCAACGGAAAGGTACATTTGCTTTATCATTATCCTTAATATATTATGCTTTTTTGCTTTAAAAATTATCATTAGATGTCCTCTCTCTTACACACACTTGTATAGAGACCACACCCCGGATGTAATGAATGGTTCCCGGCCAGTAGGCTTTGTTCTTCTTCTTTTAATGCCCTTACTCTCTAATGTCATCGGAGCCCCTTCCGCCATTGTTTATCTCCTTTTCAAGTGAAATGGCTTCTTTTGAGTAATTTTTTTTATTTTATGTAGTAATAGATTTCTCTTCAGTCTGCTTTGGACTATACAGTCCCCTTGCGAACAGTGATCACTTTAAGCTAGTTCTTGTCTGAGTATGCATTAAAAGACCTTGTTGATCGATATTCATTGCGTATATAATTTTTACTAAACGGAAGGGGCCACAAGTATTAGTTGGAAGACATACTAAAAAAATTGAATGTCATGGAATTTTGTTAGCGGTGATTAAACAAATAGCTAAGAGCATCTCCAATAAGCTCAATAAATTTGGAGCTACTAGTGCAATGCCAATCGGAGTCTTCGGTCGTTGCCGATTGCTCAAATCAACTATTTCTATCGTTGAAGTCCATCCTCCCCCAATGCTCCTAACAACATCATTTTTTTTGAAACAACAAAAAGTTTTATTAAGGATAAACTCGACAATAGGTACATCGAGGGAAAAGAAGAGGGAAAAAGAAAAGCGTAAAAAAAGAGCGAAGAGAAGGGGGGAGAGGGGAGGGAAGCTTCCAACAAAGAGTTGAAAAGAAACGTACACCAAACTACCGATGCCAACAACGAAAGAACATCCAATCAAAAACATGACACCAGTATTCCTCCCATGTATCTGCATCCTCATCCCATTCTTCCATTTGAGCTGGCAGCAGGTGGGGTAATCAGTGGATTGATTGGAAACTAATTTGTGAGGCTAAAACCAGTTTAAAAAAAATTTCTTCGACAGACTCCTCTCAGGACAGCATCATCATGTAGCAAGTATCCAATCAATCCCAACAGATCTCCTAACAACATCATTAATGTTGAAGAACGCCATTTTCGGGTTGTGAAAAGTATATCATCCCCATGTGTTAATTTATTATTCTCCATATTTACTAGTCTAACAAAATTTTCTTTTGGTAAGTATAATGCATTTAGTAATATTTTTCACTTTTACAATTTTATCAGTCTGCACTTTATCATTTTTCCATGCCTAGTAAATTTATCAATTTGCACAAATGTATAATACCTATAATACGACAATTTACCAATTTTCTCTAATTTCAAATTTGAGAAATTTATCAATTCGGCATGTATATTACTTTTAGCAACATGATCAATTTTTGTGGTTTGTTAGTTCACACTTTTTAATTTTACATGCTTGCTAAATATATTAGTTTTGGCGAACTTATCAATTTTCATTAGTGTGTCCAACCCAATATGTTAAACTACCATATTTCTTTATTTACTAATCTCATGAAAAAATTATCTGCTTTGTGATTTTATCGGTTTGCACTTTCTGATTTTTACATGCTTAGAGATGGGTTTTAGAGCTTCATTGGACCTCATTATTATCCAATCACTAATGAACATTGTGTAAACAACTTTGCAGGTTGCTTTTCCTGTTCTGGAAACTTTAAATTTTTGGAATTTATCTAAGATAACAAGGATTTGGGACGAGCAACCACTTTCAGAACCAGAAAAAGAAGCTAAATCCTTCTTCAAACTTACGAACCTTTCTGTTGTTGGTTGTGAGGACTTGGAGTATGTATTGCCCTTGTATATGCTTCGTCAATTAATGATTCTGCAAAGTCTCACCATAACTGGTTGTACGAAGATGGAGGTGATAATCTCAAACAACCTGAAGGAGAAAGAAGCCACCAACAACAATCATACCATTCGGTTCCCTCAGTTAAAGACCCTGGAACTCGAGGATTTGCCTAATCTCAAAAGTTTCATATGTGGTGAAACGCGACTCTTCTTCTCCGACAAGGTACACATTAAGCTCTTTACCCTTTTTACTGAAGTTTATGTAGTTTCATTAATTGCAATTAGAAAAATAGAAGTTGTTCAATCTGATTTTTATCAGAGTGAAAATATAAAATGCACACATGGGCCTAGCAATGGTGCATAACTATTTTGAAAATGCACGGCATTCTAAAAATCACTTATTTTACGTTGTCTCCCGTCAAAGCATTCCCCACAAAGAAATTGTCTGTAAAGGTTTTCTCAAACAATGAGCTGATTTCCTTAAAAAAAAAAAGGAGCTTATTTATTCATTGTGCAGTGTAACAGTTGCTCAATAATGTTTGGCGAGTAACCTTTCCATGGAGTACTAGTCCCTAATGATTCCTACGTTAAACTACTTTTTAGGTTATTTTCCCCGTGTTGAACAAATTGAGCATTCGAAAGATGCATAAAATAATTGAGATTTGGGACAAGCAATCAATAGCAGTCTTAGAAGAACACGGGTCTTTCTGCCAACTGACGAATTTGGATGTCTCCAAATGCGAGAAACTGATGCATGTGTTTCCTTCCAAAATGCATTCACCGTTAAAGAATCTGAAAGTTCTATGCGTGAGTGATTGTCCAACCATGGAGGAAATAGTTGAATTTGAGGGAGAGATAGATGAAGATGGACTCAGAAATGAGGTATGTTTTAGCAAATTGAGTTCCTTGAAATTGTCCAGTCTACCCAACCTTGAAAGCTTCTGTACCAAATTGGGGAAGGCAGGCACAACTGAAGGCAACTGTACTATCCATGCACTACCTTTATTCAACGGAAAGGTACATTTGCTTTATCATTATCCTTAATATATTATGCTTTTTTGCTTTAAAAATTATCATTAGATGTCCTCTCTCTTACACACACTTGTATAGAGACCACACCCCGGATGTAATGAATGGTTCCCGGCCAGTAGGCTTTGTTCTTCTTCTTTTAGTGCCCTTACTCTCTAATGTCATCGGAGCCCCTTCTGCCATTGTTTTTCTCCTTTTCAAGTGAAATGGCTTCTTTTGAGTAATTTTTTTTATTGTAGTAATAGATTTCTCTTCAGTCTGCTGGGGACTATATAGTCCCCTTGCGAACGGTGATCACTTTAAACTGGTTATTGTCTGAGTATGCATTAAAAAATTTTGTTGATCGATATTCATTGCATATCTAATTTTTACTAAATGGAAGGGGCGACAAGTATTATTTGGAAGACATACTAAAAAAATAAAAAAATTGAATGTCAGGGAAATTGTGAGCGGTGATTATACAAATAGCTAAGAGCATCTCCCATATGCTCAATAAATCACTTATTAAGGTGGGTGGCTATTTGCCAACTAGCTTTTAGTCCAATGATATTTTTTCACCGACGGGCGTGAATGCTTGGTGCATTATAAGAACGACAAGCCAAGCAGTTTGGGGTTCCTACCAAAATAGTCAATCATGAGCAGACCATTGGAACAACAACTGGTGGCTTTCTCAAAGAAAGCTACACCATAGGGAAGTCTAGCATATATATGGCGAGGCGGTTCCAATTGGAATTTCCCGTATCAAGTTTCCGGTATCAGATAAAGAGTCCCCGAGTTGATAAATCCGATCAAAGCTGCAGCTCTTGAGTGATTGACCACTGGACAGACGGAGAAGAAACAGAATGGAAGGAATTAGCACCAGCAGGAGAGAGAGAATTAGTTGAGGTGTAGCCATTGTTGCTTAAGGCAAGTAGAGACGAAACAACAAAGAATATGGTCACTTTAGAGCAACTTTGATAATGTAGTAGTGATATTGTTGGGATTATTCCCCTAAATCAATCCCACATGCAAACGGAAGCGTAATCGAAAAAATTAAACACACAATAAACAAGGCGCAAAGAGAACAACCAATATACGTTGTTCCCCAAACTTGGGTACGTCTACGGGAGAGATAACAATTCCACTATATTGTATAAGTCACAATGAGATACAAAATACCTTACTCTAACTCTCAAGCTCTTGGTATTTTTATCTCTCTCACCCTCACACAGTGTGTTCACACAAATCTCTCTGACCATGTACAATATCAAAGAGAAGAGCAGAGGAGCACTCACCAAACAAGGCTGCCCCAAATCCTTGTCTTCACCACCGAGAACACTAAGCACACACAGGAGCACACCCACGTTTCTCCTTTCTCTGGTAGAACAACAACCTCAGTGCTGCTTTTCACGCACACAAGCACTTTAGGTTTTTTCCTTTCTTTTTCTCTCTAGTCTCGGCTGTCTCTCTCTCTGCTTTTTCCCCTTTTTTACTTCTAGCACAAAAAAGCCCTCTTTTAGCTTCCAAATGAAGCTTTAGCGTGTAGAATATTCCTTTTCAAATAACTCCACCAAATACAAATAGGGCCCCATAAAATCAACTTGGGCCAAACTCTATTGGGCTATTTTCATGGGCAAAAACCCATCAATCACCCCCTTTTGCTCATGAGAAATACACCCCCACTCGGAACCTTGCACCTCCTCACTTGGGCGCCTCGCACCCCCTCATCCGGGTGTCTTGCACCCCCTCACTCGGGTGCCTATCCGAAGACATCGGCAACCAGATTGGTTGCAAATGTGACCATTTTCCTTGCCCTTGTTTTGCCTTTGTCAACCCTTTCAAAAATCATCACTTGAGGCACTTCTTTTTCGGTGTTGCTTGCCACTCATATCGACTCATTTGCTTGCGCCTTTACACGCCACACTTGCGTAACTTGTATGCCTCCTCTCAACACGACCTTGAAGCTTGTACAAGTTTCCCACCATCTTGCCTCGCAACACCACCTTCTCATTCTTGAAAACCTCAAGAACTCCATCCTTTGATGCAAATCTACAACCCTTTGCATCCAACATTCCCAAGGAAATCAAATTTTTCCTCAACCCCGGCACATGTCGAACTCCGGTCAACCTCACAAACCTTCCATCGGCCATTCGAAACCGTACCGTACCCATGCCAACAACCTTATTCACCGTGTTGTTCGCCATCCTAACGGTAGTTTTGTCACACACCTCATACTCACAATTTTATTTTCTATTAGAACACATGTGAAAAGAGCAACCGGAATCCATAATCCAACCAAAGTTTTCCATACCTTCCGGGGTCACCGCATACAAATCACCTTCATCTTCGTCATGCCTCTCAACCACCGCCGCTTCGGATTTTTCTTTACCTTGCTCTATCCTAGCTTTGAGTCTTGGGCAAAACTTCATTATGTGTCTTTCTTCTTCACAGAAGTAACACTTCCTTCTATCAACGCCCCACAGCTCGACACCTCGCGAGTATGAGCGCCCCCTTGGCTTGGACCCATTTCCTCTTTCGGTCATTCGCCCTCGAGTTTGATTCCAATCTTTGTTTACATTCAAAACCAATGCCCTTGTCTCATCCTCAATACCCGTCCCCATCTCCTTTCGCCGAGCCTCCTCTTTAAACAGAGCATCTTGCACCATGCTCATGTTCAATTTTCCTTCCGGCGCCGAATTGCTCAAAGAAACCACTAATGTTTCCCAATCATCTGGTAGGGAACTAAGCAATAACAAAACTTGCAACTCATCATCAAATTTCAAACCAACACTAGCCAATTGATTCACCAAGTTCTGAAATTCACTAGAGTGCACGGCAACCGAATTCCCACTCTTCAATTTTAAATTCACTAATCTCCTCATCAACAATGCTTTGTTCCGGAATGTTTTCGATTGATACATTGCCTCCAACTTTGTCCACAAAGCATAAGCGTCGATCTCCTGGGCTACGTGATGAAATACCTCATGTCCAATACATTGGTGAATCAACCCTACCGCTTTTCGATTCATCTTTTTCCAATCCTCTATTTTCATTTCAGTCGGTTTAACCCCTAAGCGCTCCAACGGATCATACAAATCTTTCCATAATAACAAGTCTTCCATCTGTGGCTTCCATATCGCATAATTGGTCGCCGTTAATTGAACCATGGTATTCATATTAACCTCCGACATCTTAATTTATCAAATCAACACAAGATAATCACCTAAAACGACCCTTAGCACTTCCGTTCAATCCTGTAGCTCTGATACCACTTTGTTGAGATTATTCCCCTAAATCAATCCCACATGCAAACGGAAGCGTAATCGAAAAAATTAAACACACAATAAACAAGGCGCAAAGAGAACAACCAATATACGTGGTTCTCCAAACTCGGGTACGTCCACGGGAGAGAGAACAATTCCACTATATTGTGTGAGGCATAATGAGATACAAAATACCCTACTCTAGCTCTCAAGCTCTTGGTATTTTTATCTCTCTCACCCTCACACAATGTTCACACAAATCTCTCTGACCATGTACAATATCAAAGAGAAGAGCAGAGGAGCACTCACCAAACAAGGCTGCCCCAAATCCTTGTCTTCACCACCGAGAACACTAAGCACACACAGGAGCACACCCACGTTTCTCCTTTCTCTGGTAGAACAACAACCTCAGTGCTGCTTTTCACGCACACAAGCACTTTAGGTTTTTTCCTTTCTTTTTCTCTCGAGTCTCGGCTGTCTCTCTCTCTACTTTTTCCCCCTTTTTACTTCCAGCACAATAAAGCCCTCTTTTAGCTAGTGTGTAAAATATTCATTTTCAAATAACTCCACCAAATACAAATAGGTAGGGGTGGGCATGCCTGACACGAAAAATAAAATAAATTCATATAATTGAGCTAAAAATAAATATTTTTATGGGTAATTCTATACATTGGACATTAGTTTGATGAACTGTCAACTAAAAAAAATAAAAATTTAGTGAAAAGTAGGACTTTTTGACATGACAACACTACCCGAACATGACACGATCCGAACATGACACGAAAGATTTGATAAGTTGAAAAATGTTGTGGGATTTTATAAATAAGATTTTGATATATAACACGAAAATGACACGAAATTACCTATTACCCACCCCTACAAATAGGGCACCATAAAATCAACTTGGGCCAAACTCTATTGGGCTATTTTCATGGGGAAAAACCCAACAGATATTTGCTTTGCTTTGGGCATTGGCATTATTTTTATTTCATAAATGATTAATGCTGCTTCTTTGCTTGCTTTTCTCGATCCATCAAACAGCGCTAGAATTTCAAGTTTTATACGTTAAAACAGTACTTCGTAGTGTCAATGGAAATTAAATGCAACAAATATGGCACGGTGTGTTTCAATATCCAATTCCAAGAGCTCTTACAAAAATTGGAATTTAGAAGAATGATGAAAGGTGATTAGATTGAGTCAATATGTCTTCCATAGCTCTCCAATTTTTGAGACTCGAATTTTTTGCTTATGAGCAGAGATGAGTTTTAGCTAGAGCTTGGTTGGACCTCATTATAGGGCCGGCCTTAGGCATAGGCCCACAAGACAACCGCTTAAGGCCTCCCGTTTTGGACCCAATGATGGGACCCCCAAATAGTAGAATAGGTTAAATAATCTCAAACAACCCAAAGGAGAAAGAAGCAACCAACAACAATGATATTCCATTCGGTTCCCTCAGTTAAAGTCCATGGAGCTTGGGGATTTGCCTAATCTCAAAAGTTTCATATGTAGTGAAATGCAACTCTTCTTCTCCAACAAGGTACAAATCAAGGTCTTTTACCCTTTTTACTTAATTATTATTCATTTGACGGCAAACTTATCAATTTCATTAGTTTGTCCAACCCAATATGTCAAACTATCGTATTTCTCTATTTACTAATCTCATGGAAAAATTGTCTACTTTGTGATTTTATCAGTTTGCACTTTGTGATTTTTTACATGCTTAGAGATGGGTTTTAGAGCTTGATTGGACCTCATTATTATCCAATCACTAATGAACATTGTGTAAACAACTTTGCAGGTTGCTTTTCCTGTCCTGGAAAGTTTGGATTTCAGGAATTTATCGAAGATAACAAGGATTTGGGACGAGCAACCACTTTCAGAACAAGAAAAAGAAGCTAAATCCTTCTGCAAACTTATGGAGATTAAAGTAGAGGATTGTGACCAATTGGAGTATGTATTGCCCTTGTATATGCTTCCTCAGTTAAAGAATCTGCAAAGACTCGACATATGGGATTGTTGGAAGATGGAGGTGATAATCTCAACCAATCCAAAGCAGAAAGAAGCCACCAACAACAATGATACCATTCGGTTCCCTCGGTTAGAGAAAGTGTCGTTTTGGGGCATGCCTAATCTCAAAAGTTTCATATGTTGTGAAACACAACTCTTCTTCTCCAACAAGGTACAAATTAAGCTTTTTACCCTTTTTTATTAATTAATTAATCATGGTCATGGAAAGCACATAAAAGTGGGCACAATCCAGTAGTTTCATTGCAATTAAAAAATTAAGACTTGATCCGCAATTGAGATTCCCAAATATAGGCAAATTAGTTTATCGAATAAACTTAACTGGAATATTAAAGTAGTCCTATGGTTATCACATACCAATTCCACCATACGTATTAGCTAAACCAACAAAATGTCAAAAATTCTGAACTGGATTAATAAAGTTTCTGGTAATCAGGACCGCTAAAGAAACCAAGCTACTTGAGTTTTCGTTCGTTAAAAGGTTGTTCAAGATTGGTTTATTACATAAACAAATCAAGCTTAACATTTTTTCGAGAGTCATTTTGGTTTCAAAGCAAGCTTGAACATGCTAGTACTTGTTTCGTTTGTCTAATTATGTATAAAAAAATTTAAACTACTCGAGATCGGCTTGTGTTTGGCTTGACTAAAACTCGTCTGAGATTGATTTGTCTCATAACTTAGCTAAGCTCGAACATATTTTTGAAATTCGTTAAGTTTTAAAACCATAAACTACCTATTCGTTTGTTTTGCTTGTTTATCACCCCTACCTGAAATGATTTTTACTGATGGGCACGGAGTTTCCTCATGAATTTGGTTACACAATGTCACTCTCTGGGAATACTTTAAAAATAGACTTTCAAGCATGATATCGAAAGCCATAAAAAAACTTAATTGAAAACCTCCTTAACACCAATTAGTTGTGTAGGCACATGCCCCAAAAATCTAGTTTTCATGTATAAAATTGGGTGCGCCATTTTTTGGAAAAGCGTGGCGAAACGCTTCGATTCTCGGGTTTTGCGGTGAAACATCCAAGGAACCGAACTTGAAACGTTTGCTACGTTGTTTGATTTTGAAAAGAAAGGCATAGATTGGACCGTCGTCACCTTCGATATCTGAGGTTCGGGAGCCAGGTTACGAGGGGGGAAGGATTTTATGGCACCCCTCTCGCCCAATCCGGAGATCGGTCTCTACTCAGGCATTTTGTAAAATATTTACATTTTTCTCTCATTGATCATTTTTTTAACCAATTAGGATGGGGGAACAATTAAAAAGGGGATTAAAACTATAACACGTTGCATTTATGTGACAAAATGATAACATGGCATGCTTTATTGGAGCAATGAATGATAAATATAGATTGAGAACAAACACCTGTGAGCTTTTTAGACAAACTGGAACACACTGATCTGAAATGATGCATGCAAGAAGAAATCTACATGCACTGGCGAAGCCACTACATGCATTGATGACTTGCGTACGTCACACCAAGACTGGCGTGTGCCGGTAGGCCTAAACTCACAGCTTCCATTCTCAAACCTCTGGGCTCTGGAAGGGGCCAGCGCACACCTAGGACAAACCACGCAGTCTATAAGGCAAGATATATACAGTTACATGCAATAAAAATGGCCTTGGGCCAAAAGAATAAAAAGAACACTCCATAAACAATGTGGGGACCAAAGCAAAGGTCAAGGCCTAACTGCCATGCAAGGGCCAGCCACTGGACTTCAACATAACCGCCGTACGCAGGTCATTAGAGACCGTACGCCAGTTTTATCTTCTATCCAATGCTTGGCTTTGTATCATTTGGGCTCTAGAATACGATCAGAAAGATCCCAGAGACCTTCTAAAGCAGAAGACCCTGGGCTCCAGTAAACTGTGTCGGTTACCCAAAACACCTCAACGGGGCTAGCCAACATCAATGCAAATGAGAAATGCCAAAGAATGATTGAATGAGAGAAAAATGCAATGTTTTGAAAACTACCTTTTTAAGCTTGGCTCACTTTTATTAATTAATATTTGGAGAAAACTACACCCGTGAACAATAGTAAAAGCCCCATTTCGGATAGGTCGGATATGAGATCCTATTACGTTACCTTTCCGTTCTTCAGCAGCGTGGAACGTACTGTTTTGACAGACTTTTGAAAAATTGTTCATGTATGTATTAATCGCCAAATATTGACCAATGCAATGCGTCACCAGCGGAGTCGCCACTGTGGGCACACGCCCCGAAGATCTAGTTTTCATGTATAAAATCGGGTGCACCCTTTTTTGGAAAAGCGAGGCGAAACGCTTCGATTCAGAGTCGCCACTCGGGTTTTACGGTGAAACACCTAAGGAACCAAACTTGAAACGTTTGCTACGTTGTTTGATTTTGAAAAGAAAGGCATAGGCTGGACCGTCATCACCTTCGATATCTGAGGTTCGGGAGTCAGGTTACGAGAGGGGAAGGGTTTTATGGCACCCCTCTCGCCCAATCCAGAGATCGGTTTCTACTCAGGCATTTTGTAAAATATTTGCATTTTTCTTTCATTGATAATTTTTTTTAACCATTTAGGGCGGGGGAACAGTTAAAAAGGGGATTAAAACTATAACATATTGCATTTATGTGACAAAATGATAACGTGGCATGCTTTATTGGAGCAATAAATGATAAATATAGATTGAGAACAAGCACCTGTGAGCTTTTTTGACAAACTGTAACACACTGATCTGAAATGATGCACGCAAGAAGAAATCTACATGCACTGGCGAAGCCACTGCATGCAGTGATGGCTTGCGTACGTCATACCAAGACTGGCGTGCGCCGGTAGGCCTAAACTCATAGCTTCCATTCTCAAACCTCTGGGCTCTGGAAGGGACTAGCGCACACCCAGGACAAACCACGCAGTCTATAAGGCAAGAGATATACAGTTACAGGCAATAGAAATGGCCATAAGAATAAAAAGAACACCCCATAAACAATGTGGGGATCAAAGTAAAGGTCAGGGCCTAGCTGCCATGCAAGGGCCAGCCACTAGACTTCAACATAACCGCCGTACGCCGGTCATGAGAGACCATACGCTAGTTATATCTTCTATCCAATGCTTGGCTTTGCATCATCTGGGCTCTAGAACATGACCAAAAAGATCCCAAAAACCTCTAAAGCATAAGAAATTAATAAACAACTATACAGTACTAAAACACAAAAAGCAATAAATTGGTTTTAGCATGCAGTAGGGTGATGAAAATAGAGAGAAGGCATAAAATAGCTGATCAGTGATCCCCACACTTGTATTGCACACAGTGATCCCCACACCAGTATTGCACATACTGCCATGACTGGCGTACGGCTCAATGGCACTGATAGCCCAGCACGATCTTTGAAACCTTGCCAGCTTTAGAGCCAGGACTGTAAGATTCCCAATCTTAGGGGTCAGAACAGAAAGTTACGAAAGGTGATATACCTTTGGTTTTGAGTTTGATGGATGGGTTTGAGCTTTGAACTTGAGGTTTGAGGGATGGATGATGAGTGAAAGGGTGTGAAGGGAGTATGGAAAGACTTCTTGCTTCCTCTTTTAAGTAAAAGAGGAAGAAAGAGCAAGAAAGCAAAGGAAATGAAGAGAGAAAGAGACTTGGAGTCTTAAATGAGAGTTACTCTTGTGAACCCATTGCATATGAAATGCAAGGGGGGTATTTATAGGCCAAGGGGCTGAAAAGAGGGGCAGTAATCAGGCTGGTTGGGTTAAAGAGGGAGCCTCCCATGCACTAAATGCATGGGACTAGGTGATGGATGTTGTGGGAGAGAAGGGGGAACGACCCTGCAGTTTTGCAATCATCAGGAGACTGTTCAGTGTACTGGAGTGGCCGCAAAGGTCGGGTGCATGTGGTTGAATAGTAATATTTGACCAATTTTGACTGGCGTACGCCATCTCTGTACCTGCGTGCGCCAGCACGGTACTAGCGTAAGCCAGTAGGATTTTGCTGAGGCCGTTTGGTTTTGGCTTGAAGGATTTGAAAGAGGCTCGGAATGCTCAAAACTCAAACACATCAACAATCTCGAATGTTCTTGACCTCAATCATGATTGGGGAATCAAAGATCGTAAGTAAACTAATTTGGACAGTCCAAAATAGGGTGTCTACAAGTTGTAGGAGAAATGGTGTCGAAATAGTCCCATGAGTGGTATTAGAGCGCTTGAAAGTCATGGGTTTGAATCGCGAGGGCATTATCCTGACAGAGGGATTGTTGGGCCCGGAGTGCCTAGCCCCATGGAGTGGTTTGCATGATGCCCACTCCCTGCGACCGCTCTAAAAACATACAAGCAGGTAAGATATCGAATGCCATAAAAAACTTAATTAAAGCTCTCTCTAACACACAAATTGGGTTTATGAGAGATGTGGAGAACAGTCTGTGTTAAAGGTATAAATAATAAAAGTTGTCCCTCTCTCTAACAGCTTAAACTTTTAGATGAGTTGGTGGTTAACAATTTAATATGATATCAGAACAGATAATAAATCCTATGTTCGAATCTCATTGCCTACTTAATGTTAAAATATTAATTTATACGTGTTCAGCTCGCTCATGAAGGAGAGTCTGGCTACATGTGAGCAGAGACGGAGCTAGTTTGGGGCGTATGGGGGCCATGGCCCTCGCGTTGTTTCATTTTATTTTATTTTATATTAATATTAGTTTTTTTAGTTTTGTTTGTCAACAACACCTATATATTGTATTTTATGTTGGGTGTTACTTAGACATTTCAATCCTTTAAAAATGTGCTCATTTTGGGCCCCAAAACCCAATTTCTCTCTCTATACAACGATCTTCCATAAGTTTTTCCTTCAATTATTAATCTCATACCTCTTTTTATCTCTCTCCACTTACTACCCTCAAAACCACCCTCAAAACCTCAACCAAACAAACTATTAGATTTCCGAACCTAAAAATTTCAAAATCTCGTTGTTCATAGTTCGGCCCTGCATTTGCAAAATTGTGGTTCTGTTCCTGCACGTGAGGGGGCGTGTTGAAGGTATAAATGAGGGGGCGTGTTGAAGGTATAAATAATAAAAGTTGTCCATCTCTTTAATAGCTCAAGCTTTTAGATGAGTTGGTGGTTAACAATTTAATAGTTTGACAATTACAATTTCGTGCTTATAATAACTCCACGAGGTTATTTTTTCTCCTATAGGTTTTGTATTTGTCCGTGACCATATAATATAGCGAATGGCTTTATCGTGGGGTACAATATATATCCATTATCTTGTAATCTGTTGACAAATGGTGAAGTGGATCTTTAATTAGCTACTAGCTCCTGGATCCTATTAGATGAACATATATGCCTCAATAGTCGTCAGAAACGTTAATTCCAATTATCATAAATGATTCAATTAATTACTGATGATAAGCGAGATAACATCAATGTTGCTGCAGGATGCATTCCCAGTGTTGGAGGAAATAGATCTCGATGAAGATTCAGAGATTTTGGAGGTTAGGATTTTTAAATTGTTCTTGTGTCACTTAATAAACAATTGTCTCTGAATATTTATCAGAAATTATTCAACTGATGCTTCAAATTTTTTTATCTTTGTTTTAGTTTCTAAGTTTTTCAGTTTCTTTGGATTAGGAATGTAGCACAAGTGGGGATTAGGAATGTAGCACAAGTGGCAAAGAAAGTGGCCCTAATGGTGAAGAACTTGATCAAGATTTAGAAACTCCCAAGGCCGGCTTAGAGGATAGACGAGAGAAGCATGCGCTTCGGGCCCCAAAAAAAGGCTAAAAATGAGTGTCCGAAAAATTCTAGGACCCCTATATATATGCATGTATATATGCCCCCCTCAAAAAATTGCTCTAAGTGTTCTTTACACAAAATAGGCCCAACGGTGAAATACACTGATTATCAACTCCCATAAGCCTTAACCCATTAGGGTACGTTTGGTTCGATAGAATGGATTAGACAATGGAATGGAATTAAGAAGATTAATTTTCAAAGGATGAATTTTAAGATATTGTAATGGTTGCATTTTGTTGGGATAACTATTTATATCTACATAATAAGGGAGAACGGTTTTTGAAGCTTATCTCTCTATAAATCATAACCATTTATTTGCTCCATAAATCCTATGGCACTCATTCTCTCTCTCAAACAATATTAATTGCACAATTGCCACTAATTAGATCTCTCGTTGCGACGTGCTTGAAGGCACGGGCAAACTTTATATAATATGCTAGGACGGTTTTTGAAACTTATGTCTACATAAATTTGATGGTTTAAAATTATCCCATAAATCCTACGGCGGTGACCAAAGAGTCCTAGGGCTAGAAATATAGGAGTATTTTGATAGAAAGAATGAAAGTCATCTCTCTCACACACTTATCCAACGCTGCTCTCTCTCTACAAGCAACAAAGGTTCTCAATTTTTATTTTTGGAGAAAAGCTGTGGTGGGGTTGCTGATTTGTGTTTGAGCGTTTGAAAATTTTTATTCTTCCCAGACTCAAACCCTTTTTCAATATGTAGGTTTACCCTTTCGTAATCCTTACACGTGAGAGCACCATAGGCTTTGTTTTGATTTTTTTTAATGTTCAATTTTTTGTCGGTCTAATGAATTTGCTTAAATCTTTAATTTTAACCACTACCATTATAGCTAATACATATGTTCGTCAGGGGCTTTCATCAGAAAAAGAAATTTGCTTAAAAAGTGGATACTCCAATTTTTATTGTTAGTATATGATCTTAGACCAAGTTTCTAGCCGTGATCCCTACTCCTCCCTTTAGCTTTGCTTCTAGGTAACATAAGCACGTTGATACTGTGTTCATACGATTTAGGGTCTTGCGAAGTGTCCCCGTCGTGTCACCTGTCTCCGAAGTTTCTCACTCCGATACGGTGATCTCTAAAAGTGTTACATGAAACTAAGTTATCCCTCGGTATTACATGAACAGGTTTATACTTTGTTCACAGATACAGGAAGAACTTTGTTTGTACCTATTTTAAGAAAAAATCTTCCCGTATAAATCAGCTTCATTGGTGGGGGTGGTCAATAGTTTCATAATTCATTTTAATTCTGTTCAAATCGCGTTGTGCCATGCCTTTAGGCATTGGAACTCGGTAGCTTTGGATGACTGTTGAGCACTAGAACTAGTTTTTATATACTTGACAACTGCAAATTTTACCACCTAGTGTTCGTTATTTCCTCTTTATTGGTGGTTCTGTTTGGAGTAATGTTTACATGTATTTTCAGTCAAGCTTTGGATATGAGAATGACTAATTTTTTTGGGTACTGTATAGAACAACAAAATGGCAGACACTTCTGCTGCTCAAGCTAGGAAAGGCAAAGATATCCAAGGAATTCCTTGGGAGAGGCTTAATATCACAAGGGAAAAGTATAGGCAAACTAGGCTAGAACAGTACAAGAATTATGAGGGCATCCCTCAATCTGGCAAGCGGTCAGAGAAAGTAAGCCCATTGGTCCTTTTCTCAGCTGCTGTTGCGATGCTTTTAATGTTTTGTTGCCATGACGATGTAAACTCATTAACGCCTCATGTTTCTGTTGTGAATAGGATTGCAAAGTCACAATGAAAGGGGGTATGTATTATGAGTTCAGACGTAATTCAAGATCTGTGAAATCAACGATACCTCATCACCAGGTTGGATGACATTCTCTTTTTCAGTTTTCGTCTCAGCTCCATATTACTTTTTCGAACTATTCTTCTATTTTAGAGTTGCAAAACGTTCATCGCATTTGGAATGCGACCTGCAATGGTATTTAAATGATGAATAGATCCCTAGCTTTAGGTGCAATCTGCGCAATGTGCCAAACCTTTGGTTGTCCTCTTTTTTTGAATTGGTTTCTGTGCAAACCAATACCTGCCCCCGTATCCCTTGTGTTTAGGGGGGTATCTACCCTTACGTTTCCGTTTTCTGGTTAACCTCTATGTTGATTTAGAGATCCTAATCTGAAGCCCCGGACATCGAGGATGTAAATGCTGAATGACATTTGAGTTTCTTGGAGAAGTAAGCATGAAATGTAAAAACTAGTTGAATGCTATCCGCAATGCCCTGGAAAGTGATGTGTATGTGCCGCATAGGCGCATACCACCAATCATATGCCGGCTTTGTAGAAGTTGTGAGAGATATGGGATGAATGTTGGTTTACAGTCAAACTGTGTACTCCAATCGTAGAAGAGAGTGATTAGTACAATTTGGAGAAAGATACGACGAATTATACCACAAATGCTAAGACCTTAGTTTCATAAAAGGTGAGAGAGGCTGATCAATGGGATTGAGAAGCCCATAACTTTAGAAATTTATTAATACCGTATACGCGAATGACCATATCGATCTGTAAATTGTATTGCATTGTTTTGGACATTTCAAGATAAGAGTTTCCCTTGCATGTCAGTAATGCTTGTTCTTACACTAACTTTGTCATTCTTGTTTATTGATATTATGTGCTGCATATGACATACCCAAACCCTTAAATCATGTTGGTGATGGACTTAGGTTAAATGATATTGTAAGTTTATGGCATAACGCCATTAACTATATGAGACTATTTTTTAATTTTCTAGAGTTAGCTACTTCTTTGATTTGTAGCATAGTTGACTGACAGAAATTTTGTGCTTGGTGTTGCAGTTGAGGAACTTGGTTTGGGCTACATCAAAGCATGATATTTACTTTATGTCACATTTTTCTGTTACTCATTGGTCTGCATTAACTTGTAACAAGACTGAGGTTCTTAATGTTTCTGGTCATGTCGCACCATGTGAGGTGATTCTCATGATTCCCTCTATTTTGGCTTGCTTCCCGTTTCTATCTCGATCTCTCTGAGTTGTGTGCGTGTGTCTTAAAACGAGAAAAACTTGTATTTCTGTATTTTTGGTCTTCTACGAATTAATTCGATGTCTTTGCTCCATATAGAAACATCCAGGAAGTCTACTAGAAGGATTTACCCCGACTAAAGTTAGCACACTTGCAGTAAAAGATAGGTTGCTTGTTGCTGGGGGGTTTAAGGGAGAACTCATTTGCAAGGTAACTTAGTTGAGTTTACTTGTGTGACATTTACTGACAGTGTGAGAGTTCAGAAATTAGTTAGCCTTGGTTTGTTGCTTGCATTCCCACTTTTGATGTCCAAGACAGAAGTTTGGTTTCCGTGTATGTATGAGAATTTTTTGTTTTCAACTTCACTTCTCGTTTTTCGTACTTAAATCTTTCCCTCTCACTAACCTGATGCATGTTCTCTTTAAAATGTTTAACCTAATGAGAATAAGTTGATTTTCTGCTTTATTGTCTTGTTTTTTGTACTTTGAACTCACCTGCTCGCAGCCCTGATAAGTATTTGCTGTAAAAACTTGTGAACACTATGAAGTATCTTGAAAGTAACTACCATGTTTCATTAGACGATGGAACTGTTTCAGAATGGTGTAGGGAAATGTATATCTGGATGGAAGAATGCTTTGGTGTTACACCTTTTTTAGAAGTTGTCTTCTGTTGCTTTGAGTTTTGTGTTAATCTGAAGACGGGCATTGACCAATCACTCCTTTTTTGCCACAGAATTTAGATAGACCTGGAGTTTGCTTCTGCACAAGGACAACATTCGATGATAACGCAATTACTAATGTAGTAGAGATCTATAGCACTCAGAGGTATTCTCTTTTGCCCTTGTGTTGGTGTTGGGATCTATTCACTTATTGAGGTTGAATCTTGTGGAATTATGGTACTTCTCCTCCCTCCCCCTTGCCCAACAGTGGTGCAGTTCATTTCACAGCTGCCAACAATGATTGTGGTTTTAGAGACTTTGATATGGAAAATTTTCAGCTTTCTAAACATTTCAGCTTTCCTTGGCCAGTGAATGTAAGCCCCCTCTCCCTCTCTCCTGCTCCCTCCTCCCTCTATCTTTCTCTTCGTAGAGTTTAGACAGGTTAAAAAGTTCCCATCTTTTTGGTGGCAATATTTTCCATCACTTGATCGTAGTGATTTATGTTTGAATTAGGACCATCTGAACTGCCATTTGCAAATATTGTCATGTGTATCCTGTTTATTTGAACTTTGAGTTTACAGTCGTGTCACAGCCTATATGTCTAAGGTGGTATAGTTTTAGGTATGGGAAAAGAAGAAGACGGATCTGTGTCTTCTTTTTTGTCTCCCTCCTCCCCAAGATGAGTCTTTCCTACGGGGCTGACTTGAAGATGTAAGAGGAGAATTTGGTATCAAAATAAGTGATTTTTGTGTTTAAGGTTTTGCAGCTAAAGGTGCATCTAAAACAACACTAGAACCATCACTTTTTATTTTGTCTTCTGGTGTGGGGGTGGGAATCCTGGCATGACTAGGCAGCTGCTTGTATCTTGCTTCATTTCTGTTGATAATGGTAATAAGTCCGAGTTGAAGTGGTAGTTTGGATTTTTTTGTTTTTTTTTTTTTTTGTGCAGCACACTTCCTTGAGTCCTGACGGTAAACTTCGTATAATTGTTGGAGATAACCCAGAGGGTATGTTGGTGGACTCTGGAACTGGGAAGGTAATTTGTCTGTTATTGCTTTCACCCTCTCCCTCTTCTGAAGTATTTTTAGTAAGCAGTGTAGCCTGAAAAGTTGGTATAATTTGAATTTTTATACTTTTGCAGATGGTCGCGTCTTTGGTTGGTCACTTGGATTTCTCATTTGCATCAGCATGGCACCCTGATGGCCTCACCTTTGCTACTGGGAATCAGGACAAAACCTGCCGGATTTGGGATGCCCGAAACCTATCCAAGTCAGTGGCGGCTTTGAAGGGGAATCTCGGAGCCATATATTCGATTCGCTACTCATCTGACGGTTGTTTCATGGCAATGGCAGAGCCTGCCGATTTCGTCCATGTTTTCGATGCCAAAAGTGGGTATGAGAAGGAACAAGAGATCGATTTCTTTGGCGAGATATCTGGCATGTCTTTCAGTCCTGACACGGAATCGCTCTTTATTGGAGTGTGTAACCCTACAGAAGGTGGCCTTCTTGGAGTGTGGGACCCTAGATATGGTCGTGGCCTTCTTGAGTTTGGCCGACGAAGGAATAACTCATGCCCTGATTCTATGATCTGAGTGGGTGATTGGACCTCTCTGCAAATAAGTGTACAAATAAATATGCAAAGGGGGGCTCTCTCATTCTATCATCTCAATTTGGCATAAAAATGTACTCCCTCCGTCCCACTATGTTTCGCCTGTTTTCTTTTTTGGACGTCGCAAAAAATTGTCTATATCTCACAATCTATAATATTTTATATATTCAATATGGATCTTGTTTGATAGATCTCAATTTATTTTACTAAACAAAGTTTTCAAAATCATAAAAAATATTATAAATTGTGAGATATAGACAATTTTTTGAGATGTTCCAAAAAGGAAACAGACGGAACAAAGTGGGACGGAGGGAGTAATTAATGTGTTGTGGGATTTAGGTTGTTAGTGTTCTTTTAGTAGGAGTGTTCTATTTGGAGTGATCATGAGTCGTCGGAGGCAGGGTTGTACCGAAGGCTGAGAAGCGTTGGTCATGCGAATGGAGAAACTTGAACTGGGACTGCTCAAAATGTGTCATTTCATGTCCTGATTTTGAGATATTGTAATGGTTGCATTTTTTTTTTTTGGAAAACTATATGTTTATATTTTGTAATGGTAAATCTTTTATAATGGTTTTTTTATGAAACTTTTTATAGACCAGCTTTTGTATGAAAAATATGGGAAAGTCTCGTTCAAGAGGTTCGTTTCCGGCCTCTAAAACTTATGAGCCGGTTCTGGAGACTCCTACGAAAGAGATATCCATGGAAATCAGTTTACTTATTCTTGTGTCACTTAATAAACACTTGTCGGAGAATGTTTATCATAAAGTATTCAACTGAATGAACTGATGCTTCAAGTTTGGATTATTTTATTTTAGCTTGCAAGTTTTCCACTTTCTTTGGATTAGGAATGTGGTACAAGTGGCAAAGAAAATGATCGTAATGGTGAAGAAGGCTCAAGATCATGATGATGGTATGGCTACGGCTACGTATATACAGTAAAATTATATAATAATCTGGAAGTATTGTCACGTGATACTTCGGACTTATATTTTAAAATTATACATTCATGTGGAGTCTACCACTAAATATATGGACCCCACATGAATGGCTGGTTAAAGTTGGTTACTCTTCTACTATTTTTGTTTTGTTGTAGTTTGTTCTAGAAGCAAAGAACTCCAATTGTATTTTCTTTCTTCTCCCTTTAGTTGACAACCTAAGTCCAAACGTAGTCATGTAACTTCTTGTTATTAAAGAATTATCATAATATTAGCGATACCGGCCTCTGACTTGAATTTTTTTTATTTTTTTAATCGAGTCTTCTTGGGTTTTTTCTCTTAATTTTCATTGGATTCAGGTCAAATTTTTAGATTAATCGTTTGTTTAGACGGAAGTAATAGAAAAAGGTAAAAGTATAGACTAAAGTCGAAAAAAGTTCACTAAAGATGACAACAAAATCGAAAATGACCAAAGATACAGTCTTTTGTATATGCGCCATCTTATATGAACTTTTTAAAATTTTGGTCAATATTGCTAAATTTTTCTTGTTTCTCCTGTCAAGACAAAAGATCTGAGGTACTAAATTATGACAAAAAGCTAGAAAAGAAGTAGCTAGGCATTAAATAATACACGGCTTGTCCTCCACAACAAGTAAATATTTTATGCAACCCCCAGGCATCTTGCCCAAGTGTACTAATATACAACAGGAAACCTAATGTTGTGTTTTACTTTTGTCCCTTTCATCAGTAGTTTGCGCTGGAAGTTACGGGCGCATTCAGGTTGCTGGGGAGACATGCAAGAGTGCGTTGGAGTAGCTCCTGCATCCAAGTGCAAAACTTGTTGTTCCATTTAATAAGTTGAAGACGCATCTGATGATGATGCTTTCTCTATTTGGACTTGGGCAAGCCCTTATGCCATTACCTACGCGGAGCTGGTCAGAACCGTGGTAGTCCTCATGCTGAGAGAGAGCGGTGAGATCTGGTGTGGCATGATGGGTAGCACCAGTGTCGGGGAACCAGTCCAAGGCCGGAGCCGTGGAGTTATGATAAGCGGCAAGATTGGCAGAGGGTGCATGGGCATGGTTATAGCGCTGTAACAGAAGACAGCAGTGTGATTGAGCCCGTTGCATAGCTGGCAACGTTGGCGATTGTCAGACAAGGGATAGCGGGTTTCACCACCATAGGAACGATTGTCACCGCCTTCAAAAAAGCGACGATCACCACGAGAGTTACCATTGTTACGAGAGCCATTGGTTCGGCCACGATGACGGCTGCGACCATTGGGTCAACCACGGCCGTTCCAACCAGAAGATGAGCTATATGCTGAGCAACATTTGCTTGGGGAATAGGATCAGCAGGTGCAGAGATTTTGACGGAGGAAAAATCAACCGAATGAATGAATTCATGGCTGAGCAAGAGACTGTGTAACTCCGGGAAGGAAATATCAGTGGGTCGAGCGGCTAGGGTAGTAGCAAGATCGCGAAAACCACTGTTGAGACCTTTAAAAACATAGATGTTGAAGTTCGCGCGGGGGGGGGGGTTATTGGCGAACAGCAGTGAGCTCATCAGAAATGGCGGCCTTTAGCTCTGTGTAAAAACTGAGTAACAGTTTGATCGCCTTGCTTGATGTTTTGAAGCCGCATGTGAAGTTGGAGAATACGACTATTGGAAGCCGACGCAAGAAGACTTGAACAGTCCACAACTCTTGAGAGGTAGTGACACCAACTGCCAAGGGCAGTGTTTCTTCAGAAAGAGGAGATGAGAAGGCTCATCAAAAGTTGATCTTGATCAACCCAAAGTGCTGTTGGGTCGAGACCCCGACCCCGATTCACACCTCCAAGCACAAGCACGAAAATAAACCAAGCACAAACGAAAAATATTCGAGGAAAACTCCACTATGTATAAATCACATATACAAGTATGAAAAACCTCACCGGGATAGCCACAATCCGACTTTCCCACTCCTCTCTCTCTCCCTCACTCCGGTGACTCTCCGACAGTCTCTCCGGGCATCCCCGAGGAGCCCCGCTCCCCCCGAAGGGAAGCCTCTCCACTCAACTCTCTCTCTCTGCCTCTCACTGTCTCCAGCACATACACACACAGTGCACACCTGCACTTTTACACAAAGGGGAGTGATCCCCTACACTCACACCCACACCACTTGGGTGTACCCCAACAATCACCCCCTACACCCGAGTGGGGTAATTGCTGAATCCGCAGCGCTGTCCGGCTGCAATCCGCCACTCTAGCACCACAGCTACCCCTGCTCACACCAGAGGCTCCACTTGCCAGATAATCTCACACATCACCTGCGAGGAGACTAAAAAATCGACTAGATATCTATGGCTCATATCGGCAACACCGTCGATACACTGCACCCCCTCAACTGAGTGCTCCGCATCCAAACCCGGATGCTCCACATCTCAATCCCGAGATGTCCGCAGCAAAGTCCATTTCTATCCGCGCTCCTCTGCTGCCTGAGCGCCCGCATCACCCCTTGGATGCTGTAATCCGCGTCCGTCAATCCCGTTCTGCCCCTCTAGTCAAGCGCCTGTGTCACTGCTAGCCATCAGAAGTTTCACCACCCCCACACCGGAAGTGTATCTACCAACTGACTGAGTGTCTCCTTGCAAGACCAGATCTTCCGCGGCTGAACCCCGAATGCACCGTACCCAATCACAAAGCACAAAATCCGATTGAACCAGACTGCCTCCGATCACTGTCAATCATCTCCGCAAACCATCGCCCTAGTGAGCGCCTGTGTCACTACCAACTTGAGTGTATCCTTGCTCACTAGCTCCATGCATGTTTGCCCTGATCAACCTCCGATCTCTGCAAGTCTGCTCCGCCAATCGTCCTTTCCATCAACTTTTCGTTAACTCCCTGCACTCCCAACAGCTCTCCCCGGGTCCTCTCCCTGCCACTCGTCCATTCCTGTTCCATTCTTGGCTTTCCCCAGCATCCTGGATCTCCATCGGAATCGATCTATTACTCCAATAAGCGCCTGTGTCATTACCAGACGAGCTACCTAGCCCGAATGCAATGTATCTTTGCCTACCAGCTGTGTAACAGATCATCACCGACTGTCCTTGCTGCAACAAGCCATAAGCGCCTGTGCTATTACCAGACGAACAAACCCGCTCGAATGTAATGTATCTTTGCTTACAAGCCAAGCCTCCACGCAACCCAAACCGCCCCCAAACATGCGTTTTCTTGCTCCATTAAGCACTCGCACCAGCCTAGGAGTCCCCAATCCGAAAATGGAGCGCGCGGTTACGTTCGGAACGTCGACATAGTCAAAATCGACTACTCATACGCGAAAAACGGAGTCCGAACGGCCCAGAAATCGCAAATACCAAATCTGACCCGGCAGTTTGACCGTTGACAGCTACTGTACCGCTGACTGGACGGCCACATCAGCGTTGACAGGCTGACATGGACAGTTGACCGCTGACGTGGCATCTCAAATGGACCCCACATTGCTGACGTGGCATCGTCACGTGTCCGACGACGTGGCTGCTGACTCATCGCCTAGTCAGCGTTGACCGCCCATGTGGCATTGACCGACACACGCTCTCCACACGCCAGCGTGTGCTCTCCGCGTGCCAGCGTGCGCTACCCACGCGCGGGCGCAGATCTGACGCGCGACCACGCGCCACTGCTTCTGGCCGCGCGTGCGGCCTACTGCGGTGGACCCCGGCAACCACTCGACCATCTCCGAGCTCGTCTCGACGAGACGAACACAACCCCGTGCTCTAATCTCGCATCCGACCACTCGTTGTATGGCCGCCCTTCAACCGCACCTCCGCAACTCGCCGCCGCCTTCGACTGGCCATTGCCGCCACCTCCGAGCTCCTCCGGCGACGTGCTACCCCAATCCGTGATCGTCTCCTCGAGGTGAACACAACCCAGTGCTCAAAACTCGTCTTCGATTATTCACGATCTCGGGCTTTTCAAAACAGCCTCTCCGCCCGTCGCCGACTCCGCCCACTGCGATCGAATGGCTCCCGCGCCTTCATCCGGTGACGAAACTCGGCCCCGTCACCTCCTATAGACTCGTCTCAGTGAGGTACACAACCCTTACTGGTTCGATTGAGTTATCAGACGGCTCAACCGAGAACCAAGCAAAAGTAATGCTCCGTGCTTCCATCCGACGTGCTGTGCTTCTCCGGTGATGTCCGCTACACAGCCGCAGCTCCGAACCAGTAACTCCGGCTCTGATACCACTGTTGGGTCGAGACCCCGACCCCGATTCACCTCCAAGCACAAGCACGATAATAAACCAAGCACAAACGAAAGATATCCAAAGAAAACTTCACTATGTATAAATCACATATACAAGTATGAAAAACCTCACCGGGATAGTCACAATCCGGCTTTCCCACTCCTCTCCTTCTCCCTCACTCCGGTGGCTCTCCGACAGTCTCTCCGGACATCTCCGAGGAGCCCCGCTCCCCCCGAAGGGGAGCCTCTCCGCTCAACTCTCTCTCTGCCTCTCACTGTCTCCAGCACACACACACAGTGCACACCTGCAATTTTACACAAAGGGAAGTGATCTCCTACATTCACACTCACACCACTTGGGTGTACCCCAACAAGTGCTGCCTCTGGGTTCGGAATGGTTGCATTATTCTCAGTGATAGTTTTTGGTGGGCAGGGATAAGAACCATCCACAAAGCCAAGAAGATGTTGGCCGGCCTCGTAGATATGGAAGGATTTGGGTCTTCCAATACAAGTAATTGGTGTTTGTGAGTTTCAAAGAGAGAGAGTGGCGGGCATTAGAGAAAGGAGTATGGGAGGGAAAATAGGATGTTTTGTGGGCTGTGGGGTGGGAGGTCGATGAACCAGTCGAAGCAGAAGAAGAAACTTTGGAAGAGGCCATTGGATCTTTCCGCTCTGATACCAAGTTGAAATACAATTTACGTAATTGGAACGAAGTAATCCTCGCAATCAAAGCTGAGGATGTTTTGTATATTTGTATTGTGCAAGTGATAGCTTAATTTACAGATAAGAACAAACATTTGAATACAAACAAGAGGATAAGCTAGTCATTGAAATGTGTAACCAACTGGTATGATAAGCTTTATCCTAATAGTAAGAAGGAGAATTTTTTAGTTTCCAAGTTTGTTTGTGTTTTAAGCTACAAACGCTTTTATAGTTTCCAATTCGAGCTGGACCTCATATTGGAAACTTGTTTGTCCTTTGTATTCTCGCATGTTTATGAACTTTTGTGAGGTTGCTTCTTGGACATCTATTTTGCAAACTATATCTGTAATAATGTTTGTGATCTGGATTGTAATCATAAATATCGGTTGAGTTCTATTATTGTAATAATAATGTTCATGAACATATGAACTTACCTAGATGTCAGTTGTGCTTTTTGATGGTTGTGTGATAAGCCTTTTTTGTTGAGAAGGCAATAAGATGAATGTTTGATTTTTAGATTCACAACAATAGAGAAAGAAAGAAGAAATATCCACTTCCCATCCCAATTAGGGGGATGGGGAGCTATGATATAGCACACGTGATGTGTAGTAGTATCATTCCCATCAAATATTGTATATTGTATTTGAACCGTTCAATTTCTCCATCTCGTTGAATAGGTGATTCGTGCAAATTCTAAGTTGATTGGATCTGTCGTGTTTCATATTTACCTCACAGATCATTTTCAATATCATTCTAGTCAAGTTCTTTTTCTTCAAGATGAACATCTTTACATGTCATAGCTATAGAAATCCGATCAACTTGAATCTTATAGGTCACCTAATCGACCAGAAAAAAAAAATTGAAAGACTCAAATCAAATAATCAGGCGCCTGATATTGGCCCCCACAACAAAGGCTCTTTCTTCCCCATTTTTTTTTTTGCTCGGCAAACGAAATTTATTAAAAACTCGAAGGGGTACATCGAGGGGAGAGAACAAAGACAAACAAACAATGCAAGACCATCCAACAGAAAGTTGGACAGTTACAATGCCTAAAGAAAAGAACTACAATTTGAGCTTTCGGATACCATCCAAAAACAGCCTAAAGTCCTCCACCGAGTAAAACTTAATCTCTAACTTGGGCTTCATCCACATTGCTACTCTGGTTTTAACAATCTCCCCCACCTCCTCGACGCTAGTTGTAGCGTTGTTGAAAACGTAGTCATTCCGAACTAACCACAAGGACCAGAGTGTAGCATAAAAAGAAGCTTCCCATAACTTTTTCTCCACATTTCCAAACCTGCTGTCGAACCACCATAAAGTTAGGTCTGCCAAGGATGAAGGGCATACCCACACAACATGCCACCAGTCGAGAACCAATGACCAAATACTCCAAGAAAACTGACAGTGTAGAAACAAATGATTGGGGGTTTCTAATTGCAAGGAACACAGAGGGCATGATAACGGCTGATCCTCCTGGATCAAATTCCTTCTTGATAACGTTGATCTAGTGGCTACCTTTTCTTGAACTGCCAACCACAAGAAGATTTCCACCTTAGGAGGGCAAAGATTCTTCCAAATAGAGCCCAAAACCTGGTTCTTGGATTGACCGATCTGCTCCCATTGGTTATACGCTGATTTAACTGAGAATTGTTTGTCAGAAGACCACTTCCACTGCAACACATCCTCCTTAGATAGGTCAAGAGTAACCTGTTGCAGCCTTTGAAGCAATTCGTCCAGAAGTTGGTTCTCCCGTACCCGCAGTGTCTTCCTAAATTGTAGATTCCAAAGCTCTTCCCCAGAACCCCCCTTCACTGTGCTAATCGTGTCTTCCTTTTGAGAAGAAATTAGAAAGAGTCTCGGAAAAGCCTCTTTGAGAGTACCATCCCCCAACCATATATTGT
Source organism: Rhododendron vialii (assembly GCF_030253575.1). Taxonomy (NCBI): domain Eukaryota; kingdom Viridiplantae; phylum Streptophyta; class Magnoliopsida; order Ericales; family Ericaceae; genus Rhododendron; species Rhododendron vialii. The sequence goes on along the minus strand of NC_080559.1, from coordinate 1,821,973 downwards.
TCCAAAAAGAAGTTTTGTGCCCGGAATTGACTTGAATTCGAAGCCGTCATTGATAATAGAACCCAAATTGGAAAGAGGATCCCCTAAGGAGCAAATGTCCCTCCAAATAATGGTAACATTACCTGCTCTTGGCAAGTACGGTAGCCAAGCCTCTTGCGACAGGTTATACTTGCCTCTAATAACCTTGACCCAAAGAGAGTCTTTATCCTTATTAAATCTCCACCACCACTTGGATAGAAGAGCAAGGTTTTGTTGCATCATTCTCCTCACTCCCAGCCCACCAAACTCCTTCTTTGTTGCAATTGTTTCCCACTTGACTAAATGCAATTTTTTCTTTTCCGAAGTATCGCCCCAAAAAAATTGTCTCTGAAGTTTCTCCATAGCCTTTGCCACGGCAAACGGCATTTTGAAAATAGACATGAAATAGGTGGGGAGATGACTAAAAGAAGAATTAATCAAAGTAAGTCTACCACCAGAAGAGTTAATTCTCCTCCTCCACACATTAAGCCTTTTCTCCATCTTTTCCAAGACTGGATCCCACGACTTGATCCTTCTAGGATTGGCTCCCAAAGGCAATCCTAGGTATATGATTGGCAAAGATTCAGTTTTGCACCCCATAACCTGAGCAAGAGATATCACAGCCTGATGTGGAACATTGACTCCACATAACGAACTCTTGGAAAAATTAATTTTCAATCCTGACATTAGTTGAAAACATCTGAGAATCCTTTTAATATTTGCCATCTCCTCTCTATCATTATTACAAAAGAGGATAGTATCATCAGCAAACTGGAGGTGAGATACAGTAACCCCATTAGGGAGGCAACATAGCCAAGACCATTGGGTATCGTACCTGCTAGTGAGGAGTAGGCGACAAAAGTGTAGGTTCCATTCGAAATCATGCCCAATTTAGTTCTAGTTGCCTGACCAACTTTCACAAGGCTTTGTTTATTTCACTGTAAATATTTTAATTTGACGGTTAAAAAATAAAGATTTAATCACCTCATTTTCAGAGAAGTTATCACAAAACAAAAAGTGACAAAACTCGAAAGTTATTGAAATGAATGAAAACTTTGGAAAAAGAAAAAAAAAAACTTAAGAGTGACTAATGCTTCAACACCAAGCCCAATGAGAGAGATTTTTCAGTGCTGAGCGGGTATATCCCACGTGGTACTCGCTCGGCGCATCTGAGCCATCCGATACACTTTTGGACGGCTCGGATTGAAACTCTCTCTCTCCTCTCACCCCAACACTTTCTCTCTCCAAATCTAAGCCGTTAAAAAATGAAATGGACTACTCGGATGAGCGAGCGGGCACCACGTGATACCTGTTCGACATTGAAAAATTTTCCCCAATGAGTAGAGTTGCGAGCATCCCAAGGTCCAACAACTGGATAACTTAATGGCCAATGTAAATTTAAGTTAAAGTTATGCATTGGTTAAATTCCACAAACATTTTCTCATCTATTCATTTTTCTCACGCACACTTTCAACTTGAAAAGCGCCCAAACTAACTCTCCATCTATAAATGTTACCCAACTCGGAACTCCTGTTACATGACTGTTTCTCGCTAGGGCAAATATCACTGGTTTGAACATTTTTCAGACAAAATGGCGACCCCCACCCCTCTCACACACACACACACACACTCACACTCGAATAGAGAGTGGGTTGAGGTTTTATGGACACTGGTACGTAATATATATACATAACGTAGTGTACGAAGGCATTTTGGTATAAAAATGCTCAAACCAGTGATATTTGTCCTAGCAAAACACGGTCATGTAACTGAAGGTTTTTAGCCGGGTAACGTTTATAGATGAGGGGTCAGTTTGGCGCTTTTAAAATTGAGGGGTGCTTGAGGATTTCTAGACCTAAAATAATGGATTGCCCCAAGCGTAGGGCTGAAACCAATGTAGCACAATATCCGGTCAGACCGGAGTCGAATCCACTAAGGACGGTGAAGTGTGTGCTGTGGAACCTCGGGTTGTAGTATAATTTAAACGGGCTCTTAGGTAGCCATCCCTTGTAGTTTGATGTTGAGATTAACTAAAACTAAGAAATTGTTTGATTTTTCAAATAATTAAAAAAGAGAGGCACGGTCGTAGGAAATCCGGCGCTCGCTACCCAATCAAAATCCGCTCGCTTTTCAAGGTTCTAAGAACGGTTAAAATTTGGGAGAATTGGAAACTCCGAATGATGCGAATCTTAAGGTTGTCGGTCCCGTACACAGCGGCGAACATGTTTTGGTCCCCCGTTCCCGCTCACATGAGTCCCGACAAGGCCTCGAATTCGTCCAACGAACGTAGTTTTCACCAACTAAAATTATTTAATCAAATTAATGTACGAAAAAATTGCGAGACGAATCCTAATTGGGTTGCTGCGCGCCTTTACCCAACGACCAAACCTCATAAAAATTATTCACTCATTATTAAAAATAAAAGGAATAAAACCCTAAAATTAATCATGCTTTTAAAAATTTATAAAATTAAATAAAGGGAACCAAAGATTCAGAACAAATAAAGGAAAACAAAAGACTTTAATAAATAAGAAAACCTGAAACGAATCTCCGAAGGATGTATTCTAAACGAAAGAACAAGAAAACTCAAGAACAAAACTTCGAATCCGAAATCTCCAAAAACTAAACTGTGCTAAGTAAAATTCGTAACCCTACTAAACTAAAACTTAAAAGTATTTATACTAATCTTTCCTAAAAACAAAGTAATTCCAAAATAAAAACGGATAAAAAAAATTCTGGAGTTAGCGGACGCGTTTCACTACTAACAAATGCTGTATTGATCCGCATATGCTAACAAAAGCATTGATACTAACAAGCTCAGTATTGATACGAATTCCTTTGGACCAATTTTAACTCATCTGTATCAATACAAACATTCCTAGTATCAATACGTGTTCTTTTCGTGGGAATCCAAGCCCTTTCATGTTCGCCTCGACTGAATCCTCTTGCCATGCACGCACGTCCAATGATTCCCACACTTTGCCAACCAAACTTGGTGACAAAACCGCCTTATTTCCTGAAATTAACCAAGAACACAAAAAACCAAGGAAACAACAGCATCAAGTGGAAAAATAAGGTAAACCGCGTATCTAATGTGCTAGTATGCCCTATCAAGGCACTAATATATGCAATATCACGCGCCTATCAAGGGGTGTGTCTGAAAAGTGAATACATGATGGGGTGTCCATGGAATTTAACCTTATGCTTGGGGATGTCTTAAAATTTTTATTTTTTAAATGTTTTGCACTTACAAGTGAAGTGGAGGGCAGTTGATGCCTCTCTTATACTTACATGCACATAGGCAGGGTTCGATTTCTGTAAACACCCATTGTCACACTTCAAAAATGAGAAGTGACCGGCCGTGAACCATGAGTCTAACCCATGGAACACGCAACCTAAATAAATTAAAGTAACCAAAAATCAAATTACCACTTTTTGTTATTAATAAAAGGAATCCAAATATCTGACAAATTGTTTTCAAAATGCGGAAGCAATGAATAAAGCATTGAAATACGATGAGACAGCCTAAGGAGGTCCACCAAAAAAAAATAATCTCCAAACTACTGCCAGAGTCCTTGCCTAACATCTCAACTTGCCTGAAAAAGAAGTTGGATAAAAATCTGTCAGCTGACGTGCTCAGTGAATAGCAAAACATGTATATTAAATAAAGTTGAAAGCGGGAATTAAAATAATTTACCATTAAACATAATTTGGCATACGAAGTGTCCAATAGAATAATAAATTAAACCAATGAAGCATATAATCGATAATCATTCTTAGTGGTGGTCACAATATTATATCCATCAACAATGGGGAGCCATAATCAAACAGTATTATGGCCAAAATAAATATCTCAAGATTGGATCGATCCAATATCGAACTTAGAGTCACCAGGGTTGGTAGCCCATGGTACTTTTCCCTAAGACGATCCGGAGAAAGAAAGCCGTTAAGCATTAAGGTCACCAACACGAAGAGACATAATTTCCCTAATGGCCAGAGTAACCTACACGAAGAGGCATAATTTCCCTCGACTTCCAAAAATAAACGTTCGCATCAATATCCACCAAGTTCTCACCTCCAAGAAATACTCCATTCGTCCAGATTTGTTTGTCTAATCTCGGTTTTCCAACTTATTAAGGAAACTAAATATAATCCATTGATTTGAAAATTTACATAATCTGAGCCATTGATTTTGAAATTTGACAGTCAATATGGGACACATATAAGTCAAAAAGGGAACACACAAATCGGGACGGAGGGAGTAATAACAACTGATATTACCAAAAGTTCGTCGCATGCCAATTTAAGGAACTGATTATAAACAATTATGCGTTTCCAAATATCAACTATAAATTTGAAGAGAATAATTTTAAAGAACACAGAGAAGTTCGAAAGTACGTAACATACTTGACTACTCACCTGGATCCAAAAGTAATGTAACTGAACAACGTATGCGAAATGAGGCTATCCTGAACAAAATAACAAAACACGAGAATGACCAACTAATGAATACAGAATATCACTCCCTATCAAAATAAAATAAAAACCTAGCCTAAACCTAATTGCCAACCTATCAGTAGCAACAAAAACCCAAACCTCACTTTACTGCCACGCCACCACTTCTTCCTCCAACTCTCCCATAACAATTTAAGCTTCAAACCAATTAACTCCACCACAAGTCTATATCTGTTAATATTAAAATTATCCTACAAACTCCAACCTAGCTAACGCTACACATTCACCGCCACACACCGCCATGCACAATTTTCACACCACACAATACGCCTTCACTACATTTTTCAATAGCATTAGAAGGAGACAATTGGTGCCAAAAGAATGGAAACCCATTTAACCTCCCAGTAACTCCTTTTGTTCTATACTATCCAAAAATCCATGTGCAACAGAAGAACGGAGAATGGGTCGGCTACCAAGGAATTGATCAATGGGTCGGCTCTTCAGTCTCAATGTCGATATTGATCAATGGGTCTGCTACCAAGGAATTTCATCCGCAAAAGGGTCTAAGGCAAGGGGATCCAATATCACCTTTCTTGTTCAACATAGTGGCAGAAGGTCTCAATATTATGTTAGAACGAGCAAAGGAAAGGAATATTATTAGAGGAACTACTGTGGGAAGGGAAGGGGTGTGTATATTCCATTTACAATCTGCGGACGACACCATCCTATTCTGCAATAGTGACCCGGAGGAGATGGCTAATGTTAAAAGAATCCTAAGATGTTTCCAATTAATGTCAAGTCTGAAAATCAACTTTTCTAAGAGTTCTCTTTGTGGTGTGAATGTTCCGATTGAGGAGGCGATCCCGTTAGCTCAAATTATGGGGGGCAAAGTGGAACAACTACCTATCAAATACCTTGGGCTACCTTTGGGTGCAAATCCAAGAAGGATCAAGACCTGGGAGCTTGTTATCAACATGTTTGATAAGTTAATGACTGTTTGGAGATCTCGTTTCATATCAAAAGGGGGTAAGCTTACTCTAATCAACTCCAACATTGGGAATGTCCCTATGTATTTCATGTCTTTATTTAAAATGCCGGTTGCAGTAGCGGGAAAGTCGAAGAAAATGCAGTGCCAATTTTTTTGGGGAGACTCTATTGATAAAAGGAAAATGCACTTGGTTAGTTGGGATGAGATTGGGAGGAAGAAAGATGGTGGAGGTCTAGGGGTGAAAAGACTGCTACAACAGAATCAAGCACTCTTGGCCAAGTGGTGGTGGAGATTTGGTAAGAATAAAGAGGCACTCTGGGTAAAAGTCATCGTTGGTAAATATGGGCTGGATACGAATTGTTGGCTTCCCTATGCACGTGGTTCAAGATCAACATCGAAAATATGGGCAGATATATGTTCCTTGGAGAATCCGTCCTCTCCTTTGGGCTACTCTATCCGAGACAGCTTTAGAGTTCAAGTCAACTCTGGTAATGCCACTATCTTTTGGGAACACACCTGGTTGGGAGAAACCTGCTTGAAAGATGAGTACCCAAGATTATTCTCTTTATCCACTCAAAGGGAGGCGAAGGTCAGTACCTTGTGGGGAAACTCGAATGGTGGCTATTGGGAGTTGCTGCTCAAGAGAAGGCCGTTTGGGAGGGAGAAGCAGGAGATGGAGAACTTGCAACGGAGACTTCGGGGTGTGATCTTAAGCCCAATCAAGCTTGACATCTTACAGTGGATATGTGGACGAGAAATTTTTTGTGAAATCAGCATACGATCATTGGGAAGTGTTTTCTCACTCAAACAATGCGCTCTTGGGCTCTCTGTGGAAGAACCTAAGTCCCCCAAAAGTGGAAATCTTTGTGTGGATGGCTATAAAGGAGAAAGTGGCTGTCACGACCCGCTATCCCTGGACCCCTTATAAGGGAATCACGGCCCGTGACCGGCCAACAAGGCCTTCTTACATAACCAAATGGGCTCAGAATAAAGTGCTCTAAATAAAAAAAATTTGAACATTTGCGGAAGCGATTAAGAAAATTTCACTTAAATTTGTGGGGTCTATTAATCAAAGTAACCATAAACAAGTTTAAGCAAAATGAGCACAACCCATTTGGTCTAGAGCATCCATACATTGATAATTTTCATGATATCATAATTACATTAGCATGAAGATCCATAACATACATAACTTATGTACATCACTTTGCAAAAAATATATGCACCCTTGATCATAAGGGAAACAAGTACAAACACGTCCAAAAATACAAGTCTTCTTTCTACTTCCATTCTATATGCAAAACGATGCCATGAAGCCCAAACTTGCACAAAACATTGCACCTATAAGCTATTGTACTTCATCACCTGAAATTGGTAATTAAACCGTCAGCTGAAAGCTCAGTGAGTAAAGCTCATACTCTAATTTGGGTTTTGAATATTCAACTCACATATAGCACACTAGTTAAGAACATTTAAAAGAAATCCAAAAGATATTTTACATGGCAGCATAAA